>NC_090726.1:158285868-158435868 GCF_036898095.1 Palaemon carinicauda
TTCACCTCGCTCACCACTCCATCAACATACAAGTTAAACAACCACGGTGACATCACACATCCCTGTCTCAGCCCCACTCTCACCGAAAACCAATCACTCACTTCATTTCCTATCCTAACACATGCTTTACTACCTTTGTAGAAACTTTTCACTGCTTGCAACAACCTTCCACCAACTCCATATAACCTCATCACATTCTACATTGCTTCCCTATCAACTCTATCATACGCTTTCTCCAGATCCATAAACGCAACATACACCTCCTAACCTTTTGCTAAATATTTCTCGCATATCTGCCTTACTGTAAAAATCTGATTCATACAACCCCTACCTCTTCTAAAACCACCCTGTATTTCTAAGATTGCATTCTCTGTTTTATCCTTAATCCTATTAATCATTACTCTACCATACACTTTTCCAACTACGCTTAACAAACTAATACCTCTTGAATTACAACACTCATGCACATCTCCCTTACCCTTATATAGTGGTACAATACATGCACAAACCCAATCTACTGGTACCATTGACAACACAAAACACACATTAAACAATCTCACCAGCCATTCAAGTACAGTCACACCCCCTTCCTTCAACATCTCAGCTCTCACACCATTCATACCAGATGCTTTTCCTACTCTCGTTTCATCTAGTGCTCTCCTCACTTCATCTATTGTAATCTCTCTCTCATTCTCATCTCCCATCACTGACACCTCAACACCTGCAACAGCAATTATATCTGCCTCCCTATTATCCTCAACATTCAGTAAACTTTCAAAATATTCCGCCCATCTTTTCCTTGCCTCCTCTCCTTTTAACAACCTTCCATTTCCATCTTTCACTGTCTCTTCAATTCTTGAGCCAGCCTTCCTTACTCTCTTCACTTCTTTCCAAAACTTCTTCTTATTCTCTTCATATGAATGACCTAATCCCTGACCCCACCTCAGGTCAGCTGCCCTCTTTGCCTCACGTACCTTGCGCTTTACTTCCACATTTTTCTCTCTATATTTTTCATACTTCTCTATACTATTACTCTGCAGCCATTCTTCAAAAGCCCTCTTTTTCTCTTCCACTTTTACCTTCACTCCTTCATTCCACCATTCACTGCCCTTAGTCATGCTGCCTCCAACAATCTTCTTGCCACACACATCACTTGCAATCCCAACAAAGTAAAATAGTTTTAAACACAAATATGTCTTTGCATTTCTTAATTTGATTACATAAAGAAACAAAAAAATAAATGTAGTACTAGATTCACTCAATTTGATTTAACCTAAATGGATATTTTTTCCAAGGCAAAGATTCAAGTAATAGCGAAAAAAATCTTAGAAATTCCGAGGTAATTTGAATTACACATTCATAGCCTGACGTCTTTTAGATTTAAAACAAAATATATGTTTATAATAAATGATAATGGTAAAACAGATACATTCCAGAAACGTCCTTAGTTTGCATTTTAGTCAGCACATGAATGTACTGTGTAATGTATCTGAAACCTTTACATCACATTAAAGGGTTCAAATAGGGAGGTGAAAAAATGGTTAGTCAAGCTGCAGAAGTGTTCCTTGCCAAATCACGAGCTTTGTATTGAAAATCAAGACACGACTGATACAGAACGTTATTATTTACAAAAAAATCCGGATAGTCTGTATAACTTTCGTTCTCCTCAACCTATTGGGATAATTTTGTCTTAAATTAACGCCAACAGGATTCTAAACATTAGCGTTTCTCGTCTCAAGGACGAAAAAATGTGAATCTACATTGAATTTCTTTTAAATTACTTGTCTGAATTCATCTCAGCTTGAGAGAGTTATTTAAAACCTGTGTATTGGCTTTCCAGCCATCTGCATGACTCCAAGATATTGCTTGGCGAGATGACCCAATCTAAAAAGATACAGATATTCTATGTAAAGACACTGTTTACACCTCTATCTTTTTTCAAATGGTAAATGCTTTCTTGAAGGGATTCTTATACAATATACCTACATAATATATCAATAAATAATTAGGCAAAATGGAGCCCCTTTCCTTGTGAAGGGGTGATTTCCGAGAAAAAAAAATAATGTCACAGCCACACTCATATTTGATATTTAGCTCAAATAAAATGTGTTAATTGGTAATGCATATGAAAAATTGTCATATAGTAACCTTTTTAGAAAATGTTACTGTAAGAATACCCTGTGAGGATATTCCACTGGAACCTGAATCTACATCAATAAGTCTAATCTTTTAGAGACGAATTCTGTGCAGCCCTACCCGAAGGCTCGTCCCCGCCCTGCTGCTAGAGGGCGCAAGAAGATCCGCGCCTGCATCCTGACTGAGGATGAGGAGGCTCTTAGCCAGCTGCGGGACAAGGAGGAGAAGAAAGCAGCCAGAGAGGAGAAGAAGCGGAGGTTGCAGGAGAAGAAGAGAGGGCAGGAGGCACGACAGGCGGCTAAGAGGAGGAGGTCTGAGCCAGTTGAGGCGAGCAGCAGTGATGAGGAGGCTATCGACAATCCTGCACTCTGTGACGACTCATCTGAATATTCAGATGAGATTGCAGAAGAGCTCGAGTTTGATGCTGCCTCCTATCCATTCGTCCAGAAGGAGCCAGAGGTGAGGGACTTTTTTTTAATATTTCAAAATCTGTAGCCTAGCCTAGGCTAGATTATGTTCATCTATTGCATAAGTAGGCTAAGTCTACAAGAAAATTTCTATTTAATTGTCAAATTTAGTATCCGAGCTGAATGGCTTGGTTTTAAAGCCAAATTCCTTATTCATTCATTCCATAGGCTAGGCTATTCATTCTTTTTTTTCATATTTCAAAATCTGTAGCCTAGGCTATCCTAGCCTAGATTATGTTCATCTATTGCATAGGCTAAGTAGCCTAGCCTAAGTCTAGAAGAAAATTTCTATATAATTGTCAAATTTAGTAGCCGAGCTGAATGGCTTGGTTTTAAAGCCAAATTCCTTATTCATTCATTCCATAGGCTAGGCTATTCATTCTTTTTTTTCATTTTTTCCCCCAGGTGGGTGACTTTGTCCTGGTCTAGCTTCTCTTCCAGGGGAAGAGGTCTGAGGAGCTTGTCCACTTTGTGGGCAAGGTAATTTCCCTGGAGGAAGACGGGCAGCAGCTGCAGTTGGACTTCCTCAGGATAAGGTCGCCCTTGCTGAAGGACACCTTCCACTTCCCACACATCGGGGATGTCGACAGTGTCGACCGCAGCAGGGTGTTGGGGGTCCTCACAGTCAGCACGGGGACCACCCAACGACAAGCAAACCTCATCAAGGTCCTCCCTCCCTTGAGGGACTTTAACATGCATTAGCATTAGTTTTAAGTCATTCACTTTAAGATTCATTAGTTTTAAGTCATTCACTTTAACATGCATTAGTTTTAAGTCATTCACTTTAACATGCATTAGTTTTAAGTCATTCAGTTTCCCATTTTTGTTTAATATATATATTTTTGTATTACATTGAGATTTTGCTACCAATTGTTTTATTCCACCTTTCAGTGTCATGTTCTGGATGTTTTTACTAAGAAAAAATATAAAACAATGGTTTAAGTGTGTTTTTGGTGGACCAAAACATCCGTCCGGGTTGAGACCACAACCCCGTCCGGGTCGTGACCACGCGGTCTCGACCCGGAAAGAGAATTTTGGATTTTAAAAACGGCTGTAAAACCCAAAATATAATATCTACAGATATGAAACTCATAGCATAAGATGGGGCATTAGTTAAACTTTCTTTTAAGCACAAAATCTCTTCTGTAGCTCAATAACTTTTTTTTTATGAATATTATTCATTTTACTGTCCGGGTCGTGAACACATCACCCTACATATCAGAAAGGAACTAGGAGAGTACTTAATAGACAGTTTACAAAATTTCCATATTACAAAGGCTACTGGATAATTATTTCTAATAACACTGATCATAAAAAACTTACCATGTAATATGGTTCATTCTCTGCAAAAGTACAGTAGCTATTCTGTCGTCATCACTTTGCTCCAACAGGTAAAGTTTCTTATTATCAGTCTGCTCTCCACTAAGAGAAACACGATGTCCTAACGTGGACAGTTTTTCTCCCTTTATAAACTTCATTTACAAGTAAGGGAGAATCCTATGAAAGAAGGAAAATGCTTCACAAAGTCTCTTTTTCCATATTGTTCAGGATAATACCGGAGTGAAAGTCTCGTCAGTTTCGATTGTAACATCATTTTTTTTAAATAGAGAACATTTCCACAGAATTATACCCATCCCTTTCTTGTTTTACATTTTTTACATACTGTCATTTGCATCAATATTGTCCCGATAGAGTAGATGATTCTTGTAAGTTTCTTGCTTCTGATGACGTAAAGATGTAACATGGGCACTTCTTTCTCCTTTTTCTTGAACGAACTTCATCAGCAACATATGTGGATATTCCATTACTAGTTTCGTTTACTGCAATATCCTACTTCCAAAAGTTTCAATATGTGAATCTTCAACCAAAATAGAACTAGCATGACCATGAAACGTTTTGAGAAGCAGTTAGTATGTATCCCAGTGTTCACAAGACCCTTTTCTGAAATTTTCAATATAAGATGACGCAGAAGAAGCCTCTGAGTGAGTGTTGTTTTTATGAACGGGGGCCATATTTTTTAAACTTCGTTTTCTTAAACAAGTCCCTCTTTGGAATGGTTAAAATCGTCTTGGAGATATTAAAAACTTGAATTGTAGGTCTTGCGACCTTTTGTAACTATCACTTTGTTGTATTGATACTGATGATATATATATATATATATATATATATATATATATATATATATATATATATATGTAAATATATATGTATACATATGTATGTGTATATATATAATTATATATATGTAAATATATATGTATATATATAATTATATATATATATATATATATATATATATATATATATATATATATATATATATATATATATATATATATATATATATATATACGTAAAAATCACAGGAAAACGTGATGCTCAGATGCAGAAGAACCACAGGGAAAATGAAAATACGAAATATACGCTTAAGTCCTGACTAGTTTCGTGATACTTCTTCAGAAGACTGATTTATTGAGAGAGGTTTCCTTACATTTTATAGGGAAAGCAAACGTACGAACATACATATAGAGATTTAGAGAACAAGGACACTCCCTTACCAGCTACCTTGGCTTGGGTCAGGTGTTAAGTGGGCGGAGTCCCCAAGCTCATTAGACACCTGCCAAAAAGGGTCATTTCTAGCGGTGGGTAAATTTTTTTTTTTTTTTTTTTTTTTTTGACTTTCAGTACTGTTTATTTATATGAAAACATGGTAGCCTTATCTATATAAATACATAAGCAAAACATACACATACATACATATATATATATATACATACATATACACATACATATAAATATATACATATATACACACACATACATATATATATACATACATATATATACACACATACATATACCCATATACATATGTATATATATATATATATATATATATATATATATATATATATATATATATATATATATATATATATATATATATATATAAAACCCTTGACCAATGTGACGAAATTGCCACATCAGCTGGCTACTTTTCAATCTGAACTGACGTCTAGTGCCAAGTAATTGGCATTCTTTAGCATTTGCTGGTGTACCCAGAAAACTAAACATAGATTTCATCATAACTCAGTTCGCATTTGTGATATCTTACGATTACGACTACTGTTTGAAAATAGTTAGAATTTAGCAAAATGATTAACATTGCTCATTAACTCACGTCTTATAGTTTTCAGTATATTTCTTGAATTTTTCATGGTCAAAGTAATATTTTTTTCTTTCAAATAACACCAAATTATGAGGTTTGTAATTCTTTATTTTCTTAGGCGTAAACAACGTTTTGATATAATAGTAAGATTAAGATTCTACGTTTAGGGTCTTTGCCGATATAACTAAAATTACTTTGACGTTTAAAATGTAATAATTGTTATACTTCCATTTGATAACCATATTGCTAATCAATATTTTTTGATAACACAAAATGACAAAAAAAAAGGAAAAAAAAATATTGGTAAATATGTTCGTTTTAATAATGTAATCAAAACAACTACAAGTTTTGCTATGCTTAGAGAGTACTTGCCATACATAGATTACTTTTAATAAAAATTAAAAAATACTCTTATATAAAGAAAAAATAAAGCCTTTGTACTAATAGCTCCAAGAAAATAAAGTAACATCGATGATTATTTTGTCAAGTAACTGAATTAACTCACGTTTTATACTAATGAATAAAAAAAAGGATTAAAATCTTGTTTGGGGAGTATAAGTGAAAGTCCAAAATCGTATTATTATACAATGATTTTTTTAATGTGGTGAACCTTTAGTATCAAACTAATGTATTTTTTCAATCGATTTTCGTTCTAATACCAAAACCAGGTATAAAATCACTTAGTTTCGAAACCTTCCAAAGTAAAAACCACGTTAACAAACGTCAGTTCACATAACCACAACAAACAGTAAAATAGCAATTCGTTCTTAAATTTTAGTGAAGAAAACATTTGAAGAACTGTTATTGATACGTATGGAAACTATAGTTAAATGACAGGAAAGCTATCATGAAGTGTGTATGGAGTTTCTCTGAAGAATCTTCATTTTTTATATGTATTTCAAGTAGCTACATACCCATATATATGTATATATAATATCTATATATATATATATATATATATATATATATATATATATATATATGTGTGTGTGTGTGTGTGTATATATATATTATATATAAATCAATACACACATACACATACTAACACACACACACACATACACACACACACTTTAAAAAAAAAAATTAATAAAGAGACTGATTTTTCGCAACAAAAAGGGTATTATAAAATTTGAATACATCGATAAATGTATTTCAATGGAAAAAATCTATATCTAGACATAAGAGTATTTGGAAGGAGTAACTTCCTGAAGGATGCCAAGAATCCTTGGCACTGAACTCAAGCCTTCAGCCGTAATAGATGGCTGACGTAGAGGACACGTCACATTGGTCAACAAGTTTCACAGATATATAAAAGAAAGAACACGCCTGAGCCATCAGTATCAGTGCAACCACAACCGAAGAAGCATCAATAAGTGTAGAATCACAAAAAATAAAGCATCACTGAGTGTGTTAGATCAAAACAACTAAAGCATCGATAAGTGTTAGTTACGAAGAGTTCAGGGATAAAAGTTCTTAAATCCTTCCTACTATTCATTCCGAATAAAGATTATATTACAAAGAAAAAAGCTAATACAACAAAAGTTCATAACCAAAAATGGCCCCCGTCCATGAAATTAAATCTTACTCGGTGTCTTCTTCTGCATCTTCCTCCTCATCTTCAGAAATGGGACACATCAGTGGTTGCAGACAAGGGGCAAGTGGACACTGGGATACATCCCTTCACTTCGATTTTCCAGATATATTTTCCGACAACGCTTTCTTCGAAAACGCCAGAAAAAGTTTCCTTCGTGAATTCAGAAGTTGCTTGGCTGATTGGGACGACGCAAAACACAGCAATGACACCTGGTTACAGACTGAAACCAGTCTCAATAAACGACTCACACCTCAAACAGAATCTTCATCCAACACAAAAATGAAAGATAACAAATTCGCTGCAGTTGTTAGAGAAAACGGCGATTATGAGGTAAGATATCTAAATGTTTTTGTCTTGCTAATTCTTCAAATAATGTAGTTAAAAGAAACCGGATCTCAATCAATTTCTATAATCAAAATAATATTATTTTGGAAATTTCATCAAGTCATACACTTTGTAAATATGCAAATACCTAATCATTTCTGTCTTTACAGGTTATGATGAATATATGTGAGCTCAAGTTAAAAGATGTCAAAGTAAGAATTACTGGAGAGAAGTTTGTCGTGGTTGAAGGATCAAAGGAGGAAGGAAAGGCAATAAGAAACTGTCGTCATTCTCCAAGAAACTTCCATTATCAGTTCTCTTTGCCAGACAATGTCACTTGGGATGCTGTCTCCGCCACCTTATCTTCTGATGGCATCCTCACTATTACAATGCCTCCAAAAGTTAGTATAGGATTCTTTATTCAGGATTAAAGATATTGAAATATATTCATTTTGTGTTTTTAGACTATCATATAATTATTCTTTTAAATACTTATACTCTAACATCTTCCCCAGGCAAACACTGATACACACTCTGACATTTGTGGGATGGAAAGTAATCGACATAGAAGACTAAATATCATCGACAACATTAACGATAACAATGGTCAGAAATGTAAAGTCATCGACATACAAAATGCCCATTCATCAGTAAGAACCACTGGAAACTGCTCAGACATTTCTTGCCAAAGTTCATTGGAATCAGCAATAGGACAAGACCAATTGATAACTTCAAGAAAAGGAGATCTAAAAACTCTAAGAAAAATGAAAGATTGCTCCATATTGGGGGTTAGCAGAGAAGAAAAATCGATCAAAAATAAGACAGAATATCTTGAAAAGGACTGTTCCCTCACTACCAGCTGCAACCAGTCAAAGGCTTACTTGTCACAGAGTCCTTTAGGAGAAAAGAGACAGGTGAAGGAAACCATCATTCCCATCACGATGGAAGAATCAAAGGATGATCATACCACAAGCTCTTCAAAAAGACAAATAAAAGTATCAAACGATAGTTCTGATACTAAGAAGGTTTCCTTCAATGATGAAGATTCTCATTATCAACAAAGATCTACTAATGGTAATGTTGCATCAAGAAGGATGGTAGAATCCGTTACTAATTGCATTGGGTCACAGCCAGATGTGTGTCAGATTTCCAATAAAAAAGACATTGATCAACGCGTAGAAACAATGCAACATTGCATTCTTGGCCAAAGAAATGACGAACTGGATCTAACCATCAAGACTCAAACACTAAGTTGTGACGCCAAATATAATGACCTGCCTTCAAATCTCAGCAGCATAAATAGGTCTAC
Source organism: Palaemon carinicauda (assembly GCF_036898095.1). Lineage (NCBI taxonomy): Eukaryota > Metazoa > Arthropoda > Malacostraca > Decapoda > Palaemonidae > Palaemon > Palaemon carinicauda. The sequence goes on from NC_090726.1 coordinate 158,294,871, forward strand.
TCATTTAAACAATATTATAAAACAGAAAATGATGTCAGAACAAGAAAGTTCAGCGCTAACAGGTAAACAGCGTTTCATGTCTGAGAATGAATGTAAAGAAACACAAGAAAAGACCAAATCTAATGATGAAAACCCAGCTACTGAAACTTCACACCAATTGCCAGAGATGGAAACAAAACATTTTCCTCATGGTGATACGACACAGTCACCAAACTTACAGTCATCTGTTCACCTAGGGATCGTGAAGAAGGGTAGTTTTCTGGAAGAATCCACTTTCTTTTCCATGAGACGATCAGTTACCTCTACCCTAGAAGAAATTCTGTCCAAAAATAGTAAGCTGTCTGAAAACGGCGACTTAATAACGCAATACAGAAGATACCAGGAGGATAATGCTACAGAATGTAATTTTCTCTCCTTAACTCAAGAAGAAATTCAAGTTTGAAGGTAAAATTAAGATTTCTTTCCTATATAACTGAAACTTTCTTAAAACAATGAAATATTTTCAATATTGCAATGCAATAATATAAAGTATTTCTAGAATTAGACACAGTAAATATTTTACTCTTAAATCATTTCTTTGCAGTTTGTTGTTGACGTCTTCGGCTTAATGGAACAGAGCATAACTGTTTCCATAGTGAACGGAAAGGAAATACGCATTGATGGCCAACGCTCACATACGAAGAGGCAGCATCAAAATAAAAAGGACTTTTGAAAAACATTCCTTCTTCAGGAAGGATTTTCAGTTGAATCTGCCTCCGCTTCTATCTCTTCTGATGGATTTCTTATGATCACCATCAATAAAGAGGTAAGCTATTTATGGGGGAAAGTCTTGGAGTGTCAGTTATTATTTGGTGTTTAGATCATATAGATATGAAAGGTACACATTTGATGCTTATCAATTCCTTATGGAGAAGCTTAACAAATATTGATTTCCAACATTTTTCCACTAAAGCCAAGTATCTTCAAGTAACAATGACCAGATCATCTCAATAACAAAGCAGAAAGACATGTTATATATGCATTTATAAAACACACACACATATATATGTATATATACATAAGTGTATATATATACATACATATATATATATATATATATATATATATATATATATATCAGCATTTTTAAAAGTACAAATTTTACCCTTATGTTAAAACTATTTTTTCAGAGTTGTCCACAGATCAACGCTGACGAACCTTGTAATGAGGACCCAAAGACTGTAGACAATATGAATAAAATACAAAATGTCAACAGTCTACTACAAGAAAGTCAAAAACAAATGGAGCTTCGTTTAACTGATAACGATCAAGCATCTTCAATTGATGTTATGTCTGGACGCTATGGGAACGGATTGACTTCGAAGGCTTCTCTTGCTATTTCAGAGGTAAGAATCAATGAAGAAATTACTAACATGGGTGGTTCAACCTCATAATAATCTAATTTTTCTATATTGAGTTAATAAATAGCTTTACATCTAAAATTAATTCACATTGCTATTATTTTTTCCCTTACAGAATCTATCAATAGATGTAAAAGGAAAGTCACCGGCACAAGCAAAAAATTTCAAAACTGCGACCCCATCATCAGGAGAGAATGATGCAAGGTTACTAAATTCAAGAGATATGCTCAACAAGGATTGGAAGGAAGAATCACACACTAACAGATATGAGGGGTCCATCAAAGCTGTCTTACAAAATGAATCAGAAGCTAACAGAGATAAAGGGTTCATCACTTCTAAGGATAATAACTCCTCTGTCCAGAAGAATGAATCACAGGATAACAAAGATGTCGTGGTCACCGAAGCTGCCGTTAAAGAAGACACAGAGGTTAACACACATACAAGGTTCACTGATTCTAAAGATAATCTTGAATCTGTCTCAAAGGACGAATCAGTTGCCAAGATAGATGTTGGGTCCAACGAAGCTGTCGTAGACGAAGAATCAGAGGCTAACACAGATATTGTGGTCACCAATACTAAAGACATTCAAGAATCTGTCTGGAAGCAAAAATTGGAGGCTTGTGGATATGAAGGGTCCATCGACGCTCCCCTAAAGAATGAATCAGAAGCCAACAGATATAAAATCTTCGACAGTTCTAAAGAAAATCACTTCTCAGTCCAGAAGGTTGAATCACAGCCTAACAGAGATGTCATGTTCATCGAAGCTGCTGAAACACAAGAATCAAAGGCTAACACACATACAGGGTTCACTGACTCTAAAGATAAGCTTGAATCTGTCTCGAAGGATGATTCCTTTGCCGTGAGAGATGTTAGGGCCATTGAAGCTGTCACAGACAAAGAATCAGAGCTGGACACAGATGTTGGGGTCACCAATTTTAAAGCCATGCAAGAATCTGTCTATAGGCAAGAAGTGGGGGCTAGTAGATATGAGGCGTCCAACGACGCTGCCCTAGAGAATGAATCAGAAGCCAACAGATATGAATGCTTCACCAGTTCTCAAGATAATCACTCCTCTGTCAAGAACGATGAATCAAAGGCTAACAGAGATGTCGTGTTTATCGAAGCTGCCGTAAAAGAAGAACAGGCTAAAACACATACAGGGTTCACTGATTCTAAAGATGAGCTTGAATGTGTCTCGAAGAATAAATCAGTTGCCAAGGGAGATGTTGGGTCCATCAAAGCTATCATAGACGAAGAATCAGAGGCGGACACATATATTGGTGTCACCAATTCTAAAGACATGCAAAAATCTGCCTGCATGCAAGAATTGGAGGCTAGTAGATATGAGGGGTCCATCGACGCTGCCCTAGAGAACGAATTAGAAGCCAACAGATATAAATGCTTCACTAGTTCTAAAGATAACCACTCCTATGTCCACAACGATGAGTCACAGGCTAACATATATGTTATGTCTATCAAACCTGCGATAAAGGAAAAATCAGAGGCTAATACACATACAGGATTCACTGATTCTTATGATAAACTTGAATCTGTCTCGAAGGATGAATCACTTGCCAAGAGAGATGTTGGGTCCATCATAGCTGTCATACACGAAGAATCAGACACTGACACAGATATTGTGGTCACTAATTCTAAAGACAAACTAGAATCACATTGGAAGCAAGAATTACAGGCTAACGAGGAAATGTTATTCATTGAAGATGTCCAAGAGGAACAATCAGATGCTAATAGAGATGTGGCATTCACCAAACTTGTCCTAGAAGAAGAATCAGAGGATACTTCAGATGTAAGGTTAATTGATTCTAAAGATAACACTTACTCTGTCTGGAAAAAAGATACAAAAGCTAACAAAGATGTTGGGTTCAACGAAAATTCTATGGATGAGCAAACTGAACATGGTTACTTTCACCCACAAACTCACATCAATAAAAATACAGCCAATATAACAGTAAAAGAAGTATCAGAACACGACACTGACATTTCAGAGAGGTCATCTACTTCATTCAAGATTAATCAACAAGAATTGCAAAAAAGTTTCACTTCAACTGACAAAACCAATGTATTTCTTTACAATAACAAATGCACCTCACTGAAAGTTATTAAAAAGGGCTCATTTGATGTTGATACTTTCTACGAGAGTGCTCGCCTTCATTTCCAAAAGGGGGAAAACGTTTCCATTCACGAGGGAACTTCTACTTCCGTTAGCGGTGATGTCAATAAAAGAATCATTTGCCTTCTGGAGGATCAAGAAAACAAAATAGTCACTTCATTAGAAGACGAATATAAATACACGGTAAGAATCCATTTATCTAATCAAAAACAATCTGATTTTGAAAATTATGTATGATTTTTTTTTTAATTTCCTGAAAAAAAAAAAACATAATTTTAAAAAATAAATTCAATCAATACATCTTTCCATTACTTTTTTCAGATGTTCGTAGATGTCAGATCGTATCTACAGAAAGAAATAGAGGTTGAAGTACTTAGTGATAATAAAATTTTAGTCAAATGTTCTTCAGTAATGAACAACGACGGTGAACTTGACCATCTAAAAGACTGTTACAGAACCTTCGACATACCTACTGGCTTGCAGATGGAATCAGGTATTTGTGGACTTTCTACCGACGGAATTCTTGCGATTACCCTCAATAAAAAGGTTAGTGAGATAATTTCCAATTTTAAGTACAATGATTTTAGTAATATTGAAAATACACAACTATTCATAGATGTATACGATGTTACAATAACATTACGAAGATGCATTTCAAAATAAAAATTGTTTTGTATTACCCCGACACAGGTCTTATTGGAAGCTCTACAAGTAAAGAATTCAGACGAAGTTTGCTTTACTGACAATTCTGAGAAAGATAAGGAATCTCACAACGTTGAGGAAAGAGTAAAGCTCACTTGGGAGGGAGCCTCAAACCCCGTTGATTTTAATGGCAGGAATCTCACCTTATCTAATCAAGATGAAGATATATATTGTTCTTCTGATATACAAGCATTAACAGACCAGATCATTACTACAGGAAATGGATTGACTGAAGAACAAGAATCTTTGTCAAGAGATCACAATAAGTTCATGGAAGTAAGCTGTTCTTCAGATGATGCTCATCAACATTATGAAGTGGGTAGTGGACAAAAGGGAAAAGAAAGTGTAAATCTTACATCTTCCAATAACATAAAGCATGAAATTCATCATGATTATCAAATTGACCGTTGCAAAGATAATGATGCAAATGAAAATTCAAAGATGATGAGGCAGAAAAAGGATGTGATTTCGTCTTTAGAAAATGTTATTTCACTTGGCATTTTTGAGAATCAATCTGCATTCAAGTCAGTCCTCCCTGCAGTCAAAAATGGCACCATGCAAATGCCATACACCGATAACTGCATCTCAATACATGTTGAAGAAAAGGGACTCTTCGGTGAGGATACATTCTTTGACAGAGCTCGTCTTCATTTTGCATGGCCAGTTAGGGAGTTGACGTCCAAAGCAGGACATTTTTCTACTGAAATTGATGCACACACAGACTTAGAGAATCTTAGACCAGCAGCTGAGTGTAATGAAGAAAGAATATCAACTTTCGCAGAAGATGAACAATACTACATGGTAAGTGTTCATGCAGTGAATCGTTTCCCAGTTCGTTTGATTGTGCATCTTAAAACTTATCTCTCTTTTCTTTAGTAAAAATCTCTAATCTTTTGTTTTCAATCTGTCTTCAGATCATCTTAGATGTCGGCATCTACACAAAGAAGACACATATCGATATAAAAGTCAAGGAACAAAAGGAAGTGGTAATAGAATGGGCTTCCTTAACCAAAGAAGAAGGCCAACATTTGAAATCCTTTTCACAAAGATTTGAATTACCTTCTACCATTGATGTGGAATCAGGCTTCAGTGGAATGTCATCTGATGGCATTCTGGCAATCACATTCCTTAAAAAGGTTAGTAAAATAAAAAAAAAAAACTTGTGTATACCAATGATGAAATATTTCAACATAAAACGTTCAATGATCCAGATTTTGTAATCGAAATACAACAATATTCTTGTATAAAAACCATTTTAAATTATATTCCATTATTCAATGGATATAAGAATTATAGGAAATTTAACAATTATCAAATGTTTATTTATTACTCTGATCATTTATGTGTTTGAAAGACAAAGACATTCACTAATCTATGCCAACTAATTTAATTCCATGCGCAAATAAGTATTTTGCTCTTATTATCATATCAATTCAAAAAGTCAAATATAAAATTTTAAGTCAACTGTTCCTTTTCTTTACTTTACAGAATCAGTCAAGTAGTGTTGAAAGGTCTTTGAGTCAAGATGAAGTCGGGAAAGTCAGTGCCCTTACCCAAACACTTAATAGGGACCCAAACTTCATCCAGTCCAAAGGCTTTATCATTACATCCGAAGGAGGAAGAAACTGCAGAAGTGTTTCGGATGTTGCAAGATGGAAAGAGTCAAGTGAAGCCACGAGTACTTCTACCCTAGAAAGCTGTTTTGCTAATGTCAGACTTCTTCCATTCACTAAAAGGGGACTCTTCTTCCACGATTCTTTCTTCCACGAGGTCCATACTCTTTTCCAGACAGCATTGAATAAGGTTCTAATGAGACGTACTGTCGACCAGAATTGTGAAAATGCAAGTGACATCGAGACATACCAATGCTTAAGAGACCAGAATCCAAACTTGGAAAACCAGGCATTCCATGCTCAAGAAGACCAACACAGCTATAAGGTGAGAAATTGTTCAAATATTTTCTTTTTTGGTGGAAGTAATAAACCTAATAACCATTACCAAGATTTCCTAAAATAATGGATTTGAACATAACAGTCACTGAATTATTCAACATATTCTGCTGTTCTAACCCAACAGGTGGTGCTGGATGTAGCAAACCTCTCTGAAGAGTCAATTGTGGTTTATGTAGTCGATAAGAAAGAACTTGTGATAGAAGGGCAGGTAGAGAAGACAGATACCTCTTCATCGTCACTTCAGTCCTTCAAGAGAGCCTTTTCTCTTCCACAAACGACAAACTTCATTGAAGCAACAGCTACTCTGTCTTCAGACGGAGTTCTATTTGTCGACTTTTCCAAGAGAATTGGTGTACAGAGAGACTAGTAGCATGCAGATCGACCCTTATTCTTAGAGTAAACGTTTTCAACAAGAGAGTTAATATATCTTTATTTTTCATTCATAAATAATACATTTTTCAAATATCATTAATTTTCTAATATAAAAATTATTTCCATCTAGAGTTTTCTTCCATCCCTGTTTCTAAGAGTATTGAAGCTGAGTTACAGAAAATCGCTAATCGCAAAATACACGCATAATGATTCACGTGACATCCTTTTAGGTCCTGATATAGAAAGTGAAAATGATTGTGCATATTTAATACATATTCTTTTCGAAATAACCAATACAAATTACTGAAAGGGAAATTGAAGGATTGAAAATATTGAATGCCATATAAATATTCTTGCAACGTTCAAAGCTGCTTCTCTATATTATTATTATTATTATTATTATTATTATTATTATTATTATTATTATTATTATTACTAGCCAAGCTCCAACCCTAGTTGGAAAAGCAAGATGTTACCATCCCAAGGGCTCCAAAAGCAAAAAATAGCCCAGTGAGGAAAGGAAATAAGAAAATAAATAAACGATATAAAAAGTTACGAACAATTAAAACAAAATATTTTAAAAACACTTACGAGATTAAAATAGATATTTATATATAAGTTTTAAAAGGACTTATATTATTAAGCCTGTTCAACATAACATTTGCTGTAAATTTGAATTTTTGAAGTTCTACTGATTCAACTACTCGATTAGGAAGTTCATTCCACAACTTGGTCACAGCTGGAATAAAACTTCTAGAGTACTGTGCAGTATTGAGTCTCATGATGGAGAAGGCCTGTCTATTAGAATTAACTGCATGCCTAGTATTACCAACAAGCTGAAACTGTCCAGGAAGACCTAAATTTAAAGGATGGTCAGAATCATAAAAAATCTTATGCAACATGCATAATGAACTACAGTGTAATTGAATGACGGTGCCACAGATTAATATTTAGATCAGGAATGAGAAATTTAGTACACCGTAAGTTCCTGTCCAACGAATTAAGATGAGAATCAGCAGCTGGAGACCAGACTGTAGAATAATACTCGAAATAAGGTAGAATGAAAATATTAAATCACTTCTTCAGGATAGACTGATCACCAAAAATCTTAAGATTTACATTAAAAAAAAAAAAAAAATTGTGCAACTGAAGAAGACACACACCTAATGTGTGTCTCGATAGTAAATTTGCTGTCGAGAATCACAACTAGAATTTTAAAAGATTCATACAAAGTTAAAGAAACATTATCAATGCTGAGAACCGGATGTTGAGGAGCCACTTTCCTTGGCCTACTTTATCATTATTATTAGCTAAGCTACAAAACTAGTTGGAAAAGCAAGATGCTACAAGCACAAGCGCTCCAATAGGGAAAAATAGCCCAGTGAGGAAAGGAAATAAGGAAATATATAAACGATTTGAGAAAAGATTAACAATAAAATATTTTAAAAACAGTTATAACATCAAAACAGGTATGTCATAAATGAACTAAAATGACTTATGTCAGCCTGTTCAACATAAAAAAATTTACTGCAACTTTTAACTTTTGAAGTTCTACCGATTAAACTACCCAATTAGGAAGATCATTCCACAACTTGGTCACAGCTGGAATAAAACTTCTAGAATACTGTGCAGTATTAGCCACACGAAGGAGAACGCCTGACTATTAGAATTAACTGCATGCCTAGTATTACGAACAGGATGGAACTGTCCGGGAAAATGTGAATGTAAAGGATGATCAGAATTATGAAAAATCTTATGCAACATGCATAACAAACTAATTGAACGATGGAGCCTGATATTAATATCTAGATCAGGAATAAGAAATTTAATAAACGGTAAGTTCCTGTCCAACAAATTAAGATGAGAATTAGCAGCTGAAGACCAGACAAGAGAACAATACTTGAAACAAGGTAGAATGAAATTCAAAACAGATTGATCACCGAAAATCTTAAAAGACCTTCTCAATAAGCCAATTTTTTGTGCAATTGAAAAAGACAGACCTAATTGGTTTCTCAAAAGTAAATTTTCTGTCGACAACCACACCTAAAATTTTAAAAGAGTCATACAGAGTTAAAAAATTATAATCAATGCTGAGATCTGGATGTTGAGTAGCCACTGTCCTTGACCTACTTACAATCATACTTTGAGTTTTGTTAGGATTCAACTTCATGCCCCATAATTTACACAAAGTTTAGCTAGATCTCTAGTAAGGGATATAGTATGAAAAGTAATGGGCCAAGAACACAACCCTGAGGAACACCAGATATCACATTCCTATACTCACACTATGGTGCTCATCAACAACAACTCTCTGCGATCTATTACTTAAAAATTCAATAATGATGCTAAGAAACGAACCATACACTCCCAACTGTATGAGTTCGAATACAAGGGCATCATGATTAACATGGTCAAAGGCAGCACTAAAATCAAGGCTAATCATACGAACTTCCTAGCCACAATCAAAGGATTTCTGTACAGCATTGGAGATTGTAAGATGGGCATCACACGCTCCAAGTCCTTTACGAAAACCAAATTGGAAACCAGGGAAGATATGATTACCTTCGGCAAACCTATTAAGACATTTTGCCAAAAGACGCTCAAAAACGTTAAATAATACGGAAGTTGTGAAAATTTGGCAGTAATCTGTTGGCCTTGAGCTACAACAAAAACATTTACATATTGGAGTAACATTACCCATTCTCCAACAAGTGCTAAAAGTTCCTCTTCTTTCTAACTTATCCAAAATAAGAGATAACTTTGGAGCTAAGAAATCTGCAGTCTTTATAAAAAACGAAAGAAAAATACCATTTGGGTCTACACATCCATAAGCATCAAGGTCCCCCAAGAGAGCTTTAATTTCACGTGATCAAGAAACTAAACTACTTAGTTTAGCCTCAAGAAAACAAGAATGAGGAAGATCAAGTTTCTCATTACATCTGGTTACTGTCAAACACATCAGCCAAAACGGTTGCCTTTCCCTTTGGACTGTGAGTGAAAGAGCCATTTGGTTTAGGTAAAGCTGAAACTGTTGCATCTACACCAAATAGTGCAGATTTAAGGGTAGTTCACCACTTATGTTCCTTGCTTGTACCAGAAAGGGTTTCTTGTATTGTTAAATTGTATTCCTTTTCAGTTGTAGCATAAACTCTGTGTAAAATCTCTAAAGTTATGCCAAGTCAAATCTTATCTGTTACCTTTCCTAAGATGATAGCCCCCTAACTTCTACAATCACCATTGAACCAGGGTTTATCCTTCACTCGGTATCTTACCACACGAGAAGGGATACGTCTATCAATTATGTTGACTAGATTCTCATTCGAAAGGACAACAGGCTCAACACTACTATACAACTGCGACCAATTCAGGCCCCAAAAAATCACGCAAAATCACATTCGAGTCGGCTGGAGATTTCATATAACACTTACATGAGTACAATACATCAGGGACAGGCTGCTCAGTCTTCACTACTGATGAAATCAAGGCATGATCACATGTCCCAACTAGAAAACCAACCTTACTTGTTATAATGACAGGGGAGTCGGTTTATGCGAGGTCCAAGCAGTTACCAGACCTGTGAGGAGCTTCACTTATAATCTGCTCACAGCCTGATTCAGAGACAAAGTCTAAAGCTCTTAAGCCATGGCGATCGGTAGGAGAAAAAGAATCTAACCACTCCCTATGTTGAGCATTGAAATACCAACAAAGAAAAAAGAGGCCTTTCTATCATCTTCTTGTATCTTAGCCAAAATGGGAAGAAGACAATCAAAAATAGAACCATCCATGTCTGGATTCCAATAGATCGAACACAAATAGAAGTTGTTATACCTGCCACAAGCTCTTATTACCTGAATCTCATAATATCCCCATTCATAGCAGGACTTATGAGAAGCGGAGTAATCTGTCCTCATATACACCACCATTCCATTGGCCCTTGGAAAGGCATCCCGTTTCAAAATTATTGGCTTCTTGAAACCAGTTATAGAGAGCTCAAATGAATGCCTCATATTAGAAACCAGAGTTTCTAAGCACAAAAGAATATCATACTGTCTGGACGCAACTGTAAGGTCTTGAATAATTGCATGATGACCACGAATATTGCAATACAGTACATGACTTTGACAAACTCTAGGATTTCGCTCAATGTCTCCAGACAGCATAAGAATTAATGGTAATAAACAAGATACACCATACTTAACGTTTAAATTACCAAGAGTGATAACAAAAACATACTAATTTAGGGAAATATAAATAAAGTGATTGATCAAACTCATAGATTATAAAAAAAAATCGGAAAAACTAGTCAACAAGTGGAACTGATACATTATGCAAGACTAAATACCTTCCAGGATAGCCACTTCAATTGAAGGGAGGAGAATAATGATGGTTTTAAAAAGAAAAAGAAATAGATAGGGAAAAGAAAACCTCTTTATACACCACCAGGCAACCATGGGCATTCTCATAAGCCTCCCCAACACACCATTAAAAAAAAAAAAAAAAAAAGATAAAAAAATAGTGTGCTCGAGTGTACCCTCAAGGAAGAGAACTCTAACCCAAGACAGTGGAAGAACATGGTAATTACCAAACACTAGAGAACAATGGTTTGATTTTGGAGTGTCCTCCTAAAAGAGCTGCTTACCATAGTTACAGTCTCTCTTCTACCCTCACCAAGAAGTAAGTGGGCACTGAACCATTAGAGTACAGTAATTAGCCCCTTGAGCGAAAAAGAATTATAGTAACCTCGGTGTTGTCTGGTGTATGAGGAAAGACGAAAATGTGTAAAAAAAATATCCCAGATTATTCGGTGTATGTGTAGGCAAAGAAAAAAACCGTAACCATATAGAGGGATCCAAAGTATTACTATCAGGTCAGTCAAACGATACAATAACTCTTTAGCTTGAGTATTTCAACAGGTGTCTGGTGCCCTGGCCAACCTGCTACCCGAATGTTAAGCAGCATTCTCAAACGATACCAATTTTCCGTGTTCATCTATTAATCTAAGATTTAATCTGTATTTATCTCATTCATCAAAATTTTATTTTTGTTAAAGCTCTTGCTGAAATTTAATCATTTCTTTTCTCTCGGACATTTTTTTTTTTTTTTTGCTATACTGAAACTATCCTAATTTGAAAGCACTGCGTCCTATCCAATGACAACATCTGATGATACCTACGTTAAAATTTCCTGCCATAAAAGAATCCATATTATTATCATTACTAGACAAGCTACAACCCTATTGGACAACAAGATGCTATACGCCCAATAGCTCCAAAAGGGAAAAATAGCTCAGTGAGGAAAGGAAATAAGGAAATAAATAAACAATATGAGAAAAAATTAACAATAAAATATTTTAAAACAGAAACATCAAAACAGATATGTTATACAGGTGTCAGTTGGCAAGGGTAAACCTCGATATCCTAGATGGGTTACAAAGAACCACTGAAGTAAATATCTTCTTTCTTCCCCCATTTCTACATATTCAAAGAAATATATAAAAGCCTTTAATACAAATAATAGTACTTAAGGAAGTCAACTGTAACCAATGGAAATATTGGATATACCACAAGAGATGATGATGAATGTAGTATGACAAGTTCCCACAAGTTCCCCAAGCATCTGAATAGTGAGAGCGCTTCCAAGACCCGAGTTAAGAGCTGTGATCTTCGCCAACATCCTGCCCCATCACCAAAGGGACTAGAGAGGGCAATAGTTAATACTGACGAGTTGATGAAAATCACGAAAAAAGGTTGTCTTGTAAAATAATTAAGATGAACTTCTGCAACAATTGAAATATATTAGCATTCTGGTTAAAAAAGAAAATGTATGAAAGCCCTCAGTATACAAGCAACTGCATATAAAATGATGAAAGACAGTGCACAGCAGACCTGCTTCGGTAATTGAGCTAAAAATTACTCTAAATTAGGATGGTATTTTTTTTTTAAATGAAAAAGGACTCAACTCCTGGAGGCTGAAACATTTGACCAGGAACTTCTTAAAATGAATGACATTTTATCTGTCTTTTTTTCGCATCCTCCTATAAATACACTGCATTACCGTTGTGTGTTGTCCAGTTAAGAAAGATACCAAGGTTTGGGTCGAAACTTTGGCAGGAACATTGCGTGATGTCATCAGCTCACACTCTAGGCACGCCTTTGTTTCCTACTTGCCAAATTAGATTTGCTTTTATTCTTTGCTTCAATATAATGTAACCATTGAATAAATATTGGTTTTTGTATTAGCATACATTGAAAATATGCTTAAATCCTATTATCCTTGCAAGGCTAACCATCAGTAACTAGATGAATAGGAGATAACAACCTTTCAATAATGATTTGCTCGTCTCGATGAGTGTTAAATGATGTTGATAAAAGTAAAATTGTTTTAAACACATTTCTTTTCTGTAAGAATATCATCTAAGAAGGTTCTACTGAAACCTGACTCCATATCAATATCCATAAAATTAGTCAAATTTCTTAGAAATTAATTTCGCATTTTCACGCCCAGCATCATTTGACAAAGATGTGCATTTTATAAACTAATCCTTTCGTACAGGACTTTTAACCCGATTTAGAAATTCTGTGTAGATGCTGACATCTAAGATGATCTAAAGATGGCGAAAAATAAAGATATTGGCTTAATCGATTCATTTACAGTAACGAATCCACCAACACTGACAACTAAATATCAGGAAAGACCTAAGAGAGTATTTTATAGACGCGGTTATGAAGATTTCCATATTTAAAGACTACTGGTTGATTATTTCTAATAATACTAATCCTCTAAAATCAAACTTACCATGTAATATTGTTCATTTTCTGCAAAAGTATCAATTCTGTCGTCATCACTTTGCTCCAGCAGGTAAAGTTTCTTATTGTCATTCCATCCCGCACTAAGAAAAAACAAGATGTCCAAACTTGGAAGGAAAGAATCCTCATCAAAAAGAAACTTTTCATGGTTCAGGATAATGTCAGTGTGAGTCTCGACAGGTTCCTTTTCAACAATTTTTTTTTAAGTCTAAGCAAAATGAAAAATTTCCACAGTCTTATGCACATCTTTTCCTTGCTTTACAATTTTTTATACAATTTCTTTTGCATCATTATCACCCTCATAGTGTACACGACCATTGTAAGGTTCTTGCTTCTGATGATATATGTGACATGGGTACTTCCTTCTCATTTACTTGGATGAACTTCATCCGCAACACATGTGGATACTCAATAACTCGTTACGTTTACTCAATGTTCTCCATCCAAAAGTTATACTCTTCACAAATAGCATTAAAATAAACCCTGAAACGTTTATAGAAGCGGTTTGTTTAGCTTAGGCTCTTATTTGAGATTGGAGGTATTTTACGCCTTTTATAAGATAAAATAAAAGCGTCGTCGAATGATATTTCTGTCTAAGCGAAGGGAGGGAATGTATCCCAGTGTTCACAAGACCCTCTTCTCCAATCACTGATGTTTCCCATCTTTTAAGATGACATAGAAGAAGCCTCTGAGTAAATGTTGATTTTATGAAAGGAGTCATTCTGTGTTATTATTCATTTTTTATTTTATTAAAAATCCCTCTTTGGAATGTTAAAATCGTCTTGGACATAATGAAAACTTCGATTGCTGGTCTTAGGAAAAAGGCTTCAGACATGTGAACTCTGTCTGGCGTTAAGCTTTTCACCATCTTAAGGTACTCACCTCCAGAAAGGAGTATATATGCATATATATATATATATATATATATATATATATATATATATATATATATATATATATATATATATATGTATATATATATATATATATATGTATATATATATATATATATATATATATATATATATACACACATATATATAGATATATATATATACACACACACACACACACACACATATATATATATATATATATATATATATATATATATGTGTGTGTATATATGCCAAAACCCTTGACCAATGTGACGAAATTGCCACGTCAGCTGGCTACTTTTCCCTTTGAACTGACGTCTAGTGCCAAGTAATTGGCATTCTTTAGCATTTGCTGGTGTCCGCAGAAAACTAAACATAGATTTCATTATAACTCAGTTCGCATTTGTGATATCTTACGATTACGACTACTGTTTGAAAATAGTTAGAATTTAGCAAAATGATTAACATTGCTCATTAACTCACGTCTTATAGTTTTCAGTATATTTCATGAAATCTTCATGGTCATAAATAACACCAAAATATGAGATTTGTTCTTGTTTATATTTTTAAGAGTAAACAACATGTTTTGAAAAAAATTATAGATTATTTTTAATAAATATGGAAAAATGCTCCTACCTAAAAAAAAAAAACCATAAAGCCTTTTTACTAACAGCTTCAAAGAAATAAAGTAAATCAAGTATTATATTAAGAAATAAAAGAGGAATAAAATGTTGTTTGGGGAGTATAAGTGAAAGTCCAAAATCGTATTATTATACAATTATTCTTTGAATGTGGTGAACCTTTAGTATCAAACTAATGTATTTTTTTCAAACGATTTTCGTTCTAATACCAAAACCAGGTATAAAATCACTTAGATTCGAAGCCTCACAGAGTAAAACCACGTTGTTTAACAAACATTAGTACACGAAACCACAACAAACAATACACTAGCGATTCGTTCTTCAATTTTAGTACAAAAAATATTTGAAAAACTCTTATTGATACGCATGGAAACTATAGTTAAACGACAGGAAAATTATCATGAATTGTGTATGGAGTTTCTATGAGGTATCTTCATTTTCTATGTATTGAAGATATTTACTCATATACATTAATACACACGCCCACACACACACACACACACACACACACACACATATATATATATATATATATATATATATATATATATATATATATATATATATATATATATATACACACACATAAAACATCTATATCTAAATATATACATTATGTATAAAAATGTAAATCCGAAATCTTAGCACTTATATTTTTCAAAAACAAAAAGAAAAATAATAAGTTAACAGCAATGAAAAACAAATCTTAAATACTTATGTAAATCGCTTCAAAATATCTAATTATGAGCAAATGGGAGACACTGAAAACAATAACAAATCTAAAAATATTTAATAAATAGACTGGTTTTTCACAATAAAGAAAATGAGTCACTGACAAAAAAAAAGGATATTATCAAACTTAAATACACCGATATATGTATTTCAATGGACGAAAATCTATATCCAGACATATTAGTAATTGGCAGGATTAACTTTCTGAAGGATGCCAAGAATCCTTGGCACAGTACACGAGCCTTCAGCGAAAATAGTTGGCTGGCGCAGCAGACACGTCACATTGGTCAACAAGTTTAACAGATATATAGAAGAGAGAACACGCCTGAACCATCAGTATCAGTGCGACCACAACAGACGAAACATCAATAAGTGTTAAACCACTCAACAAAGCATCAATAAGTGTTAAACCACTCAACAAAGCATCAATAAGTGTGTTGGACCACAACAACTAAAGCATCGATAAGTGTTAGTTACGAACGGTTCGGGATTCAAGGTCCTAACTCCTTCCAAAAAGGAATTATATTAAAAAAAAGTTAATACAACGAAAAATTAATAACAAAAATGGCCCCCGTCCATGGAATTAAATCTTACTCAGTGGCTTCTTCTGCATCTTCCTCCTCATCTTCAAAAATGGGACACATCAGTGGTTGCAGACAAGGGTCAAGTGGACTCTGGGATACATCCCTTCACTTCGATTTTCCAGATATATTATTCGACAACACTTTCTTCGAAAACGCCAGAGAAAGTTTCCTTCACGAATTCAGAAGTTGCTTGGCTGATTGGGACGACGCAGGAGACATCAGAGACACCTGGTTACAGACTGAAACCAGTCTCAATAAACGACTCACACCTCAAACAGAATCTTCATCCAACACAAAAATGAAAGATAACAAATTCGCTGCAGTTGTTAGAGAAAACGGAGATTATGAGGTAAGATATCTAAATGTTTTTGTCTTGCTAATTCTTCAAATAATGTAGTTAAAAGAAACCGGATCTCAATCAATTTCTGTAATCAAAATAATAATATTTTGGAAATTTCATCAAGTCATACACTTTGTAAATTTGCAAATACCTTATCATTTCTGTCTTTACAGGTTATGATGAATATATGTGAGCTCAAGTTAAAGGATGTCAAAGTAAGAATTACTGGAGAGAAGTTTGTCGTCGTTGAAGGATCAAAGGATGAAGGAAAGGCAATAAGAAACTGTTGTCATTCTCCAAGAAACTTCCATTATCAGTTCTCTTTGCCAGACAATGTCACTTGGGATGCTGTCTCCGCCACCTTATCTTCTGATGGCATCCTCACTATTACAATGCCTCCAAAAGTTAGTATAGGATTCTTTATTCAGGATTAAAGATATTGAAATATATTTATTTTGTGTTTTTAGACTATCATATAATTATTCTTTTAAATACTTATACTCTAACATCTTCCCCAGGCAAACACTGATACACACTCTGACATTTGTGGGATGGAAAGTAATCGACATAGAAGACTAAATATCATCGACAACATTAACGATAACAATGGTCAGAAATGTAAAGTCATCGACATACAAAATGCCCATTCATCAGTAAGAACCACTGGAAACTGCTCAGACATTTCTTGCCAAAGTTCATTGGAATCAGCAATAGGACAAGACCAATTGATAACTTCAAGAAAAGGAGAACTAAAAGCTCTAAGAAAAATGAAAGATTGCTCCATATTGGGGGTTAGCAGAGAAGAAAAATCGATCGAAAATAAGACAGAATATCTTGAAAAGGACTGTTCCCTCACTACCAGCTGCAACCAGTCAAAGGCTTACTTGTCACAAAGTCCTTTAGGAGAAAAGAGACAGGTGAAGGAAACCATCATTCCCATCACGATGGAAGAATCAAAGGACGATCATACCGCAAACTCTTCAGAAAGACAAATAAAAGTATCAAACGATAGTTCTGATACTAAGAAGGTTTCCTTCAATGATGATGATTCTCATTATCAACAAAGATCTACTAATGGTAATGTTGCATCAAGAAGGATTGTAGAATCCGTTACTAATTGCATTGGGTCACAGCCAGATGTGTGTCAGATTTCCAATAAAAAAGACATTGATCAACGCGTAGAAACAATGCAACATTGCATTCTTGGCCACAGAAATGACGAACTGGATCTAACCATCAAGACTCAAACACTAAGTTGTGACGCCACATATAATGACCTGCCTTCAAATCTCAGCAGCATAACTAAGTCTACTCATTTAAACAATACAAAATGTATAAAACAGAAAATGATGTCAGAACAAGAAAGTTCAGCGCTAACAGGTAAACAGAGTTTCATGTCTGAGAATGAATGTAAAGAAACACAAGAAAAGACCAAATCTAATGATGAAAAACCAGCTACTGAAACTTCACACCAATTGCCAGAGATGGAAACTAAACATTTTCCTCATAGTGATACGACACAGTCACCAAACTTAGAGTCAGCTGTTCACCTAGGAATCTTGAATAAGGGCAGTTTTCTGGAAGAATCCACTTTCTTTTCCATGAGACGATCAGTTATCTCTACCCTTGAAGAAATTCTGTCCAAAAATAGTATACTGTTTGAAAACGGCGACTTAATAACGCAATACAGAAGATACCAGGAGGATAATGCTACAGAATGTAATTTTCTCTCCTTAACTCAAGAAGAAAATTCAAGTTTGAAGGTAAAATTAAGATTTCTTTCCTATATAACTGAAACTTTCTTAAAACAATGAAATATTTTCAATATTGCAATGCAATAATATTAAGTATTTCTAGAATTAGACACAGTAAATATTTTACTCTTAAATCATTTCTTTGCAGTTTGTTGTTGACGTCCTCGGCTTAATGGAACAGAGCATAACTGTTTCCATAGTGAACGGAAAGGAAATACGCATTGATGGCCAACGCTCACATACGAAGAGGCAGCATCAAAATAAAAAGGACTTTTCAAAAACATTCCTTCTTCAGGAAGGATTTTCAGTTGAATCTGCCTCCGCTTCTATCTCTTCTGATGGATTTCTTATGATCACCATCAATAAAGAGGTAAGCTATTTATAGGGGAAAGTCTTCAAGTGTCAGTTATTATTTGGTGTTTAAGTCATATATATATGAAAGGTACACATTTGATGCTTATCAATTCCTTATGGAGAAGCTTAACAAATATTGATTTCCAACATTTTTCCACTAAAGCCAAGTATCTTTAAGTAACAATGACCAGATCATCTCAATAACAAAGCAGAAAGACATGTTATATATGCATTTATAAAACACACACACATATATATATGTATATATACATAGGTGTATATATATATATATATATATATATATATATATATATATATATATACATACATATATATATATATACATATTTAGGTATATATGTATATATATTTATATATATATATATATATATATATTTTATATATATATATATATATATATATATATATATATATATATATATATATCAGCATTTTTGAAAGTACAGATTTTACCCTTATGTTAAAACTATTTTTTCAGAGTTGTCCACAGATCAACGCTGACGAACCTTGTAATGAGGACCCAAAGACTGTAGACAATGTGAATAAAATACAAAATGTCAACGGTCTACTACAAGAAAGTCAAAAACAAATGGAGCTTCGTTTAACTGATAACGATCAAGCATCTTCAATTGATGTTATGTCTGGACGCTATGGGAACGGATTGACTTCGAAGGCTTCTCTTGCTATTTCAGAGGTAAGAATCAATGAAGAAATTACTAACATGGGTGGTTCAACCTCATAATAATCTAATTTTTTTATATTGAGTTAATAAATAGCTTTACATCTCAAATTAATTCACATTGCTATTATTTTTTCCCTTACAGAATCTATCAATAGATGTAAAAGGAAAGTCACCGGCACAAGCAAAAAATTTCAAAACTGCGACCCCATCATCAGGAGAGAATGATGCAAGGTTACTAAATTCAAGAGATATGCTCAACAAGGATTGGAAGGAAGAATCACACACTAACAGATATGAGGGGTCCATCAAAGCTGTCTTACAAAATGAATCAGAAGCTAACAGAGATAAAGGGTTCATCACTTCTAAGGATAATAACTCCTCTGTCCAGAAGAATGAATCACAGGATAACAAAGATGTCGTGGTCACCAAAGCTGCCGTTAAAGAAGACACAGAGGTTAACACACATACAAGGTTCACTGATTCTAAAGATAATCTTGAATCTGTCTCAAAGAACGAATCAGTTGCCAAGATAGATGTTGGGTCCAACGAAGCTGTCGTAGACGAAGAATCAGAGGCTAACACAGATTTTGTGGTCACCAATACTAAAGAGATTCGAGAATCTGTCTGGAAGCAAGAATTGGAGGCTTGCGGATATGAAGGGTCCATCGACGCTCCCCTGAAGAATGAATCAGAAGCCAACAGATATAAAATCTTCAACAGTTCTAAAGAAAATCACTTCTCAGTCCAGAAGGTTGAATCACAGCCTAACAGAGATGTCATGTTCATCGAAGCTGCTGAAAAAGAAGAATCAGAGGCTAACACACATACAGGGTTCACTGACTCTAAAGATAAGCTTGAATCTGTCTCGAAGGATGAATCCTTTGCCGTGAGAGATGTTAGGTCCATTGAAGCTGTCACAGACAAAGAATCAGAGCTGGACACAGATGTTGGGGTCACCAATTCTAAAGCCATGCAAGAATCTGTCTGGAAGCAAGAAGTGGGAGCTAGTAGATATGAGGCGTCCAACGACGCTGCCCTAGAGAATGAATCAGAAGCCAACAGATATGAATGCTTCACCAGTTTTCAAGATAATCACTCCTCTGTCAAGAACGATGAATCGAAGGCTAACAGAGATGTCGTGTTTATCGAAGCTGCCGTAAAAGAAGAACAGGCTAAAACACACACAGGGTTCACTGATTCTAAAGATAAGCTTGAATGTGTCTCGAAGAATAAATCAGTTGCCAAGGGAGATGTTGGGTCCATCAAAGCTGTCATAGACGAAGAATCAGAGGCGGACACATATATTGGTGTCACCAATTCTAAAGACATGCAAAAATCTGTCTGCATGCAAGAATTGGAGGCTAGTAGATATGAGGGGTCCATCGACGCTGCCCTAGAGAACCAATTAGAAGCCAACACTAGTTCTAAAGATAATCACTCCTATGTCCACAACGATGAGTCACAGGCTAACATATATGTTATGTCTATCAAACCTGCGATAAAGGAAAAATCAGAGGCTAATACACATACAGGATTCACTGATTCTTATGATAAACTTGAATCTGTCTCGAAGGATGAATCACTTGTCAAGACAGATGTTGGGTCCATCATAGCTGTCATACACGAAGAATCAGACACTGACACAGATATTGTGGTCACTAATTCTAAAGACAAACTAGAATCAGATTGGAAGCAAGAATTAGAGGCTAACGAGGAAATTTTATTCATTGAAGATGTCCAAGAGGAACAATCAGATGCTAATAGAGATGTGGCATTCACCAAACTTGTCCTAGAAGAAGAATCAGAGGATACCTCAGATGTAAGGTTAATTGATTCTAAAGATAACACTTACTCTGTCTGGAAGAAAGATACAAAAGCTAACAAAGATGTTGGGTTCAACGAAAATTCTACGGATGAGCAAACTGAACATGGTTACTTTCACCCACAAACTCACATCAATAAAAATACAGCGAATATAACAGTAAAAGAAGTATCAGAACACGACACTGACATTTCAGAGAGGTCATCTACTTCATTCAAGATTAATCAACAAGAATTGCAAAAAAGTTTCACTTCAACTGACAAAACCAATGCATTTCTTTACAATAACAAATGCACCTCACTGAAAGTTATTAAAAAGGGCTCATTTGATGTTGATACTTTCTACGAGAGTGCTCGCCTTCATTTCCAAAAGGGGGAAAACGTTTCCATTCACGAGGGAACTTCTACTTCCGTTAGCGGTGATGTCAATAAAAGAATCATTTGCCTTCTGGAGGATCAAGAAAACAAAATAGTCACTTCATTAGAAGACGAATATAAATACACGGTAAGAATCCATTTATCTAATCAAAAACAATCTGATTTTGAAAATTATGTATGATTTTTTTTTTAATTTCCGGAAAAAAAAACATAATTTTAAAAAATAAATTCAATTAATACATCTTTCCATTACTTTTTTCAGATGTTCGTAGATGTCAGATCGTATTTACAGAAAGAAATAGAGGTTGAAGTACTTAGTGATAATAAAATTTTAGTCAAATGTTCTTCAGTAATGAACAACGACGGTGAACTTGACCATTTAAAAGACTGTTACAGAACCTTCGACATACCTACTGGCTTGGAGATGGAATCAGGTATTTGTGGACTTTCTACCGACGGAATTCTTGCGATTACCCTCAATAAAAAGGTTAGTAAAATAATTTCCACTTTTTTATGTACAATGATTTTAGTAATATTGAAAATACACAACTATTCATAGATGTATACGATGTTACAATAACATTACGAAGATGCATTTCAAAATAAAAATTCTTTTGTATTACCCGACACAGGTCTTATTGGAAGCTCTACAAGTAAAGAATTCAGACGAAGTTTGCTTTACTGACAATTCTGAGAAAGATAAGGAATCTCACAACGTTGAGGAAAGAGTAAAGCTCACTTGGGAGGGAGCCTCAAACCCCGTTGATTTTAATGGCAGGAATCTCACCTTATCTAATCAAGATGAAGATATATATTGTTCTTCTGATATACAAGCATTAACAGACCAGGTCATTACTACAGGAAATGGATTGACTGAAGAACAAGAATCTTTGTCAAGAGATCACAATAAGTTCATGGAAGTAAGCTGTTCTTCAGATGATGCTCATCAACATTATGAAGTGGGTAGTGGACAAAAGGGAAAAGAAAGTGTAAATCTTACATCTTCCAATAACATAAAGCATGAAATTCATCATGATTACCACATTGACCGTTGCAAAGATAATGATGCAAATGAAAATTCAAAGATGATGAGGCAGAAAAAGGATGTGATTTCGTCTTTCGAAAATGTTATTTCACTTGACATTTTTGAGAATCAATCTGCATTCAAGTCAGTCCTCCCTGCAGTAAAAAATGGCACCATGCAAATGCCATACACCGATAACTGCATCTCAATACATGTTGAAGAAAAGGGACTCTTCGGTGAGGATACATTCTTTGACAGAGCTCGTCTTCATTTTGCATTGCCAGTTAGGGAGTTGACGTCCAAAGCAGGACATTTTTCTTCTGAAATTGATGCACACACAGACTTTAAGAATCTTAGACCAGCAGCTGAGTGTAATGAAGAAAGAATATCAACTTTCGCAGAAGATGAACAATACTACATGGTAAGTGTTCATGCAGTGAATCGTTTCCCAGTTCATTTGATTGTGCATTTTAAAACTTATCTCTCTTTTCTTTAGTAAAAATCTCTAATTTTTTGTTGTCAATCTGTCTTCAGATCATCTTAGATGTCGGCATCTACACAAAGAAGACACATATCGATATAAAAGTCAAGGAACAAAAGGAAGTGGTAATAGAATGGGCTTCCTTAACCAAAGAAGAAGGACAACATTTGAAATACTTTTCACAAAGATTTGAATTACCCTCTACTATTGATGTGGAATCAGGCTTTAGTGGAATGTCATCTGATGGCATTCTGGCAATCACATTCCTTAAAAAGGTTAGTAAAATAAAAAAAAAAACTTGTGTATACCAATGATGAAATATTTCAACATAAAACGTTCAATGATCCAGATTTTGTAATCGAAATACAACAATATTCTTGTATAGAAACCATTTTAAATTATATTCCATTATTCAATGGATATAAGAATTATAGGAAATTTAACAATTATCAAATGTTTATTTATTACTCTGATCATTTATATGTTTGAAAGACAAAGACATTCACTAATCTATGCCAACTAATTTAATTCCATGCGCAAATAAGTATTTTGCTCTTATTATCATATCAATTCAAAAAGTCAAATATAAAATTTTAAGTCAACTGTTCCTTTTCTTTACTTTACAGAATCAGTCAAGTAGTGTTGAAAGGTCTTTGAGTCAAGATGAAGTCGGGAAAGTCAGTGCCCTTACCCAAACACTTAATAGGGACCCAAACTTCATCCAGTCCAAAGGCTTTATCATTACATCCGAAGGAGGAAGAAACTGCAGAAGTGTTTCGGATGTTGCAAGATGGGAAGAGTCAAGTGAAGCCACGAGTACTTCTACCCTAGAAAGCTGTTTTGCTAAAGTCAGACTTCTTCCATTCACTAAAAGGGGACTCTTCTTCCACGATTCTTTCTTCCACGAGGTCCATACTCTTTTCCAGACAGCATTGAATAAGGTTCTAATGAGACGTACTGTCGACCAGAATTGTGAAAATGCAAGTGACATCGAGACATACCATTGCTTAAGAGACCAGAATCCAAACTTGGAAAACCAGGCATTCCATGCTCAAGAAGACCACCACAGCTATAAGGTGAGAAATTGTTCAAATATTTTCTTTTTTGGTGAAAGTAATAAACCTAATAACCATTACCAAGATTTCCTAAAATAATGGATTTGAACACAACAGTCACTGAATTATTCAACATATTCTGCTGTTCTAACCCAACAGGTGGTGCTGGATGTAGCAAACCTCTCTGAAGAGTCAATTGTGGTTTATGTAGTCGATAAGAAACAACTTGTGATAGAGGGGCAGGTAGAGAAGACAGATACCTCTTCATCGTCACTTCAGTCCTTCAAGAGAGCCTTTTCTCTTCCACAAACTACTGACTTCATTGAAGCAACAGCTACTCTGTCCTCAGACGGAGTTCTATTTGTCGACTTTTCCAAGAGAATTGGTGTACAGAGAGACTAGCAGCATGCAGATCGACCATTATTCTTAGAGTAAACGTTTTCAACAAGAGAGTTATTATGTCTTTATTTTTCATTCATAAATAATACATTTTTCAAATATTAATTTTCTAATATAAAAATTATTTTCATCTAGAGTTTTCTTCCATCCCTGTTTCTAAGAGACTGAGTGTTGAAGCTGAGTTACAGAAAATCGCTAATCGCAAAATACACACACAATGATTCACATGACATCCTTTTAGGTCCTGATATAGAAAGTGAAAATGATTGTGCATATTTAATACATATTCTTTTCGAAATAACCAATACAAAGTTACTGAAAGGGAAATTGAAGGATTGAAAATATTGAATGCCATATAAATATTCTTGCAACGTTCAAAGCTGCTTCTCTATATTATCATTATTATTATTATTATTATTATTACTAGCCAAGCTCCAACCCTAGTTGGAAAAGCAAGATGTTACCATCCCAAGGGCTCCAAAAGCAAAAAATGGCCCAGTGAGGAAAGGAAATAAGAAAATAAATAAACGATATAAAATGTTACGAACAATTAAAACAAAATATTTTAAAAACACTTACGAGATTAAAATAGATATTTATATATAAGTTTTAAAAGGACTTATAGTACTAAGCCTGTTCAACATAACATTTGCTGCAAATTTGAACTTTTGAAGTTCTACCGATTAAACTACTCGATTAGGAAGATCATTCCACAACTTGGTCACAGCTGGAATAAAACTTCTAGAGTACTGTGTAGTATTGAGTCTCATGATGGAGAAGGCCTGTCTATTAGAATTAACTGCATGCCTAGTATTACGAACAAGCTGGAACTGTCCAGGAAGACCTAAATTTAAAGGATGGTCAGAATCATAAAAAATCTTATGCAACAAGCATAATGAACTACAGTGTAATTGAATGACGGTGCCAGAGATTAATATTTAGATCAGGAATGAGAAATTTAGTACACCGTAAGTTCCTGTCCAACGAATTAAGATGAGAATCAGCAGCTGGAGACCAGACTGTAGAATAATACTCGAAACAAGGTAGAATGAAAATATTAAATCACTTCTTCAGGATAGACTGATCACCAAAAATCTTAAAAGCCATTCTTTGTGCCACTGAAGAAGACACACACCTAATGTGTTTCTCGATAGTAAATTTGCTGTCGAGAATCACAACTAAACTTTTAAAAGATTCATACAAAGTTAAAGAAACATTATCAATGCTGAGATCCGGATGTTGAGGAGCCACTTTCCTTGGCCTACTTTATCATTATTATTAGCCAAGCTACAAAACTAGTTGGAAAAGCAAGATGCTACAAGAACAAGCGCTCCAATAGGGAAAAATAGCCCAGTGAGAAAGGAAATAAGGAAATATATAAACGATTTGAGAAAAGATTAACAATAAAATATTTTAAAAACAGTTATAACATCAAAACAGGTATGTCATATATAAACTAAAATGACTTATGTCAGCCTGTTCAACATAAAAACATTTACTGCAACTTTTAACTTTTGAAGTTCTACCGATTAAACTACCCAATTAGGAAGATCATTCCACAACTTGGTCACAGATGGAATAAAACTTCTAGAATACTGTGCAGTATTAGCTACACGATGGAGAACGCCTGACTATTAGAATTAACTGCATGCCTAGTATTACGAACAGGATGGAACTGTCCGGGAAAATGTGAATGTAAAGGATGATCAGAATTATGAAAAATCTTATGCAACATGCATAACGAACTAATTGAACGATGGAGCCTGATATTAATATCTAGATCAGGAATAAGAAATTTAATAGACGGTAAGTTCCTGTCCAACAAATTAAGATGAGAATTAGCAACTGAAGACCAGACAGGAGAACAATACTTGAAACAAGGTAGAATGAAATTCAAACCAGATTGATCACCGAAAATCTTAAAAGACCTTCTCAATAAGCCAATTTTTTGTGCAATTGAAAAAGACGACCTAATAGGTTTCTCAAAAGTAAATTTTCTGTCGACAACCACACCTAAAATTTTAAAAGTCATACAGAGTTAAAAAATCATTATCAATGCTGAGATCTGGATGTTGAGGAGCCACTGTCCTTGACCTATTTACAATCATACTTTGAGGTTTGTTAGGATTCAACTTCATGCCCCATAATTTACACAAAGTTTAGCTAGATCTCTATTAAGGGATATAGTATGAAAAGTAATGGGCCAAAAACACTACCCTGAGGCACACCAGATATCACATTCCTATACTCACTATGGTGTCCATCAACAACTCTCTACGATTTAATACTTAAAAATTCAATAATGATGCTAAGAAACGACCCATACACTCCCAACTGCATGAGTTCGAATACAAGGGCATTATGATTAACATAGTCAAAGGCAGCACT
The DNA here is from genome assembly GCF_036898095.1 of Palaemon carinicauda. Taxonomy (NCBI): domain Eukaryota; kingdom Metazoa; phylum Arthropoda; class Malacostraca; order Decapoda; family Palaemonidae; genus Palaemon; species Palaemon carinicauda. Next base: position 158,321,766 of record NC_090726.1, read on the forward strand.
AAAATCAAGGCCAATCATACGAACTTCCTAACCACAATCAAGGGATTTCTGTACAGCATTGGAGGTTGTAATATGGGCATCACACGCTCCAAGGCCTTTACGAAAACCAAATTGGAAACCAGGGAAGACATGATTTTCTTCGGCAAACCTATTAAGACATTTTGCAAAAAGACGGTCAAAAACGTTAAATAATACGGAAGTTGTGAAAATTTGGCAGTAATCAGTTGGCCTTGTGCTACAACAAATACATTTACATATTGGAGTAACATTACCCATTCTCCAACAAGTGCTAAAAGTTCCTATTCTTTCTAACTTGTGCAAAATAACAGATAACTTTGGAGCTAAGAAATCTGCAGTCTTTATAGAAATGAAAGAAAAATGCCATTTGGGTCAATACATCCATGAGCATCAAGGTCCCTCAAAAGAGCTTTAATTTCACGTGATCAAGAAGCTAAACTACTTAGTTTAGTCAAAAGAAAACAGGAATGAGGAAGATCAAGTTTTCATTACATCTGGTTACTGTCAAACACATCAGCCAAAAGGGTTGCCTATCCCTTTGGACAGTGAGTGAGAGAGCCATTTCGTTTAGGTAAAGGTGAAACTGTTGCTTTGCATCTACACCAAATAGTGCAGATTTACGAGTAGTTCACCACTTATATTCCTTGCTTGTACCAGAAAGGGTTTCTTTTATTGTTAAATTGTATTCCTTTTCAGTTGAAGCATAAACTCTGAGCAAAAGCTCTAAGCTGTGTATAGTTATGCTAAGTCAAATCTTATCTGTTACCTTTCCAAAGATGATAGCCCCCTTACTTCTACAATCACCATTGAACCAGGGTTTGTCCTTCACTTGGTATCTTACCACACGAGAAGGGATACGTCTATCAATTATGTTGACTAGATTCTCATTCAAAACGACAACAGGTTCAACACTACCATACAACTGCGACCAATACAAGCCCCAAAAAATCATGCAAAATCACATTCGAGTTGGCTGGAGATTTCATATAACTCTTACATGAGTACGATACATCAGGGACAGGCTGCTCAGTCTTCACTACTAATGAAATCAAGGCATGATCAAATGTCCCAACTAGAAAACCAACCTTACTTGTTATAATGACAGGGGAGTCGGTTTATGCGAGGTCCAGGGAGTTACCAGACCTGTGAGTAGCTTCACTTATGATATGGTCACAACCTGATTCAGAGACAAAGTCTAAAGCTCTTAACCCATGGCGATCGGTAGGAGAAACAGAATTTAACCACTCCTTATGGTGAGCATTGAAATCACCAACAAAGACAAAAGAGGCCTTTCTATCATCTTCTTGTATCTTAGCCAAAATGGGAAGAAGACAATCAAAGACAGAACCATCCATGTCTGGATTCCGTTAGATCGAACACAAATAGAAGTCGTTATGCCTGCCACAAACTCTTATTACCTGAATCTCATAATATCCACATTCATAGCAGGACTTATGAGAAGCTTAGTAATCTGTCATATACATCACCATTCCCTTGGCCCTAGGAAAGGCATCCCGTTTCAAAATTATTGGCTTTTTGAAACCAGTTACAGGGAGCTCAGATGAATGCCCCATATTAGAAACCAATGTTTCTAAGCACAAAAGAATATCATACTTTCTGGACGCAACTGTAAGGTCTTGAATAATTGCATGAAGACCACGAATACCTCAATACAGTTCATGACATTGACAAACTCTAGGACACAATCGTTCCGGATTTCGCTCAATGTCTCCAGACAGCATAAGAATTAATGGTAATAAACAAGATACATCATACTTAACGATTAAAGTAAGAAGAGTGATACCAAAAACAAACTACTTTAGGAAAATATAAAGTGATTGATCAAACCCAAAAATTATAGAAAAAAAAATCGGAAAAACTGGTCAACAAGCGGAGCCGATACATTATGCAAGGCTAAATACCTTCCAGGATAGCCACTTCAATTGAAGGTAGGACAGTAAGGACGGTTTTGAAAAGAAAAAGAAACAGATAGGGAAAAGACAACCTCTTGATACGCCACCAGGCAACCCTGGCCCTTCTCATAAGCCTGCCCAACACACCATTAAAAAAAAAAAAAAAAAAAAATAGTGTCCTCAAGTGTACCCTCAAGAATGAGAAATCTAACCCAAGACAGTGGAAGACCATGGTAACTACCAAACACTAGAGAACAATGGTTTGATTTTGGAGTGTCCTCCTAAAAGAGCTGCTTACCATAGTTACAGAGTTTCTTCTACCTTCACCAGGAAGAAAGTAGGCACTGAACCATTAGAGTTCAGTAATTAGCCTTTGAGCGAAAAAGAATTGTAGTAATCTCGGTGTTGTCTGGTGTATGAGGAGAGACAAGAATGTGTAAAAAATATCCCAGATTATTCGGTGTATGTGTAGGCAAAGAAAAAAACCGTAACCATATAGAGGGATACAAAGTATTACTATCACGTCAGTCAAAGGATACAATAACTCTTTAGCTTTAGTACTTCAACAGGTGTCTGGTACCCTGGCCAACCTGCATTCTCAAAAGATACCAATTTTCCGTGTTCATCTATTAATCTAAGATTTAATCTGTATTTATCTCAGTCATCAAAATTCTATTTTTGTTAAAGCTCTTGCTGAAATATAATCATTTCTTTTCTCTCAGACATTTTTTTTTTTTTTTGCTATACTGAAACTATCCTAATTTGAAAGTATTGCATCATATCCAATGACAACATTTGATGTAAAAAAAAAATCCACATAACTCTCGTTCTGCTTAACGTATTGGGATGATCTTGGTCATAAATCAACACCACAACATCATTCTACACATTAGCGTTTCTCTTTTCATGGGGGGGGGGAGGGGGGGTGGGGGGGGGGTGGATATTTGAATCAACATAGAATTACTTGGAGATTACTTGTCTTGATTCATCCCTGTTGCCAATAACCGGAATACCTACAGAATTTTTCTCAGATTGCAGTGAAGTTTTGGTACTTGTGAGAGTTGTTTAAAACCTGTGTATTGATTTTCCAGCCATCTACTTGATATTTTATTTAAATAAACTGATTAGATTTCTATTTTATTTCAAATGGAAATGTTTTCTTAATGGGATTTTTATCCATCACATTCTTGAATAATTAGATACATTAAAGCCTTTCCCCTTATGAGGGGGTGATTTACGAGGGGAAAAATGTCATGGCCACATTCATATTTGATATTTACCTCAAATAAAATGTGTTGAATTATATTGTGTATGCTAACCTTTTTAAAAAATATTACTGTAAGAATGTCATCTAAGAAGATTCCACTGAAACCTGAATCCACACCAATATCCATAAAACAAGTCAAATCTCTTAGAAACGAACTTTGCATTTTCATTCCCGGCATCATTTGCTAAAGATGTGCATTTTATTAACAAATCCTTTCGTAAATAACTTTTAACCCGATTTAGAAATTCTATGTGTAGATGCTGACATCTAAGATGATCTGAAAGTGGTGAAAAATAAAGGTATTGGCTTAATCGATTCATTTACAGTAACGAATCAACCAACACTGACAACTAAATATCAGGAAAGATCTAAGAGAGTATTTTATAGACGCGGTTATGAAGATTTCCATATTTAAAGACTACTGGGTAATAATTTCTAATAATAATAATCCTTTTAAATCAAACTTACCATGTAATATTGTTCATTCTCTGCAAAAGTATCAATTCTGTCGTCATCACTTTGCTCCAGCAGGTAAAGTTTCTTACTGTCAATCTATCCCGCACTAAGAAAAAACATGATGGATGAACTTGGACAGTTTTTCTCCCTATACAGAGTAAAGACGAGTCATTTGAAGGAAAGAATCCTCATCAAAAAGTCACTTTTCATGGTTCAGAATAATGTCAGCGTGAGTCTCGCCAGTTTCCTTTTCAACAAATTTTTTTTAAGTCTAAGCAAAATGAAAAATTTCCAGTCTTATGCACATCTTTTCCTTGCTTTACAATTTTTTATGCAATTTCTTTTGCACCATTATCACCCTCATAGTGTACACGACCATTGTAAGGTTCTTGCTTCTGATGATATAAATATGTGACATGGGTACTTCCTTCTCATTTTCTTGGATGAACTTAACCGCAACACATGTGGATACTCAATTACTCGTTACGTTTACTCAATGTTCTCCATCCAAAAGTTATACTCTTCACAAATAGCATTAAAATAAACCCTGAAACGTTTATAGAAGCGGTTTGTTTAGCTTAGGCTCTTATTTGAGATTGGAGGTATTTTACGCCTTTTATAAGATAAAATAAAAGCGTCGTCGAATGATATTTCTGTCTAAGCGAAGGGAGGGAATGTATCCCAGTGTTCACAAGACCCTCTTCTCCAATCACTGATGTTTCCCATCTTTTAAGATGACATAGAAGAAGCCTCTGAGTAAATGTTGATTTTATGAAAGGAGTCATTCTGTGTTATTATTCATTTTTTATTTTATTAAAAATCCCTCTTTGGAATGTTAAAATCGTCTTGGACATAATGAAAACTTCGATTGCTGGTCTTAGGAAAAAGGCTTCAGACATGTGAACTCTGTCTGGCGTTAAGCTTTTCACCATCTTAAGGTACTCACCTCCAGAAAGGAGTATATATGCATATATATATATATATATATATATATATATATATATATATATATGTATATATATATATATGTATATATATATATATATATATATATATACACATATATATAGATATATATATATATACACACACACACACACACACACATATATATATATATATATATATATATATATATATATATATATATATATATATATATATATATATATATATGTGTGTGTGTATATATGCCAAAACCCTTGACCAATGTGACGAAATTGCCACGTCAGCTGGCTACTTTTCCCTTTGAACTGACGTCTAGTGCCAAGTAATTGGCATTCTTTAGCATTTGCTGGTGTCCGCAGAAAACTAAACATAGATTTCATTATAACTCAGTTCGCATTTGTGATATCTTACGATTACGACTACTGTTTGAAAATAGTTAGAATTTAGCAAAATGATTAACATTGCTCATTAACTCACGTCTTATAGTTTTCAGTATATTTCATGAATTTTTCATGGTCAAAGTAATATTTTTTTTTTTTTTCAAAAACACCACATTATGAGGTTTGTAATTCTTTATTTTCTTAGGCGTAAACAACGTTTTGATATAATAGTAAGATTAAGATTCTACGTTTAGGGTCTTTGCCGATATAACTAAAATTACTTTGACATTTAAAATGTAATAATTGTTATACTTCCATTTGACAACCATATTGCTAATCAATATTTTTTGATAACACAAAATGACAAAAAAAAAGAAAAAAAAATATTGGTAAATATGTTGTTTTAATAATGTAATCAAAACAACTACAAGTTTTGCTATGCTTAGAGTGTACTTGCCATACATAGATTACTTTTAGTAAAAATTAAAAAATACTCTTATATAAAGAAAAAATAAAGCCTTTGTACTAATAGCTCCAAGAAAATAATGTAACATCGATGATTATTTTGTCAAGTAACTAAATTAACTCACGTTTTATACTAATAAATAAAAATACGATTAAAATCTTGTTTGGGGAGTATAAGTGAAAGTCCAAAATCGTATTATTATACAATGATTTTTTGAATGTGGTGAACCTTTAATATCAAACTATTGTATTTTTTCAATCGATTTTCGTTCTAATACCAAAACCAGGTATAAAATCACTTAGTTTCGAAACCTTCCAAAGTAAAAACCACGTTAACAAACGTCAGTTCACATAACCACAACAAACAGTAAAATAGCAATTCGTTCTAAATTTTTAGTGAAGAAAACATTTGAAAAACTGTTATTGATACGTATGGAAACTATAGTTAAATGACAGGAAAGCTATCATGAAGTGTGTATGGAGTTTCTCTGAAGAATCTTCATTTTTTATATGTATTTCAAGTAGCTAAATACCCATATATATGTATATATAAAATATATATATATATATATATATATATATATATATATATATGTGTGTGTGTGTGTGTGTGTGTGTATATTATGTATAAATCAATACACACATACACATACACACGCACACACACACACTTTAAAAAAAATACTTAATAAAGAGACTGATTTTTCACAACAAAAAGGGTATTATAAAATTTGAATACATCGATAAATGTATTTCAATGGTAAAAATCTATATCTAGACATAAGAGTATTTGGAAGGAGTAACTTCCTGAAGGATGCCAAGAATCCTTGGCACTGAACTCAAGCCTTCAGCCGAAATAGATGGCTGACGCAGAGGACACGTCACATTGGTCAACAAGTTTCACAGATATATAAAAGAAAGAACACGCCTGAGCCATCAGTATCAGTGCAAGCACAACCGAAGAAGCATCAATAAGTGTAGGGCCACAAAAAATAAAGCATCACTGAGTGTGTTAGATCAAAACAACTAAAGCATCGATAAGTGTTAGTTACAAAGAGTTCAGGGATCAAAGTTCTTAAATCCTTCCTACTATTCATTCCGAATAAAGATTATATTACAAAGAAAAAAGCTAATACAACAAAAGTTCCTAACCAAAAATGGCGCCCGTCCATGAAATTAACTCTTACTCAGTGGCTTCTTCTGCATCTTCCTCCTCATCTTCAAAAATGGGACACATCAGTGGTTGCAGACAAGGGTCAAGTGGACACTGGGATACGTCCCTTCACTTCGATTTTCCAGATATATTTTCCGACAACACTTTCTTCGAAAACGCCAGAAAAAGTTTCCTTAGCGAATTCAGAAGTTGCTTGGCTGATTGGGACGACGCAAAACACAGCAATGACACCTGGTTACAGACTGAAACCAGTCTCAATAAACGACTCACACCTCAAACAGAATCTTCATCCAACACAAAAATGAAAGATAACAAATTCGCTGCAGTTGTTAGAGAAAACGGAGATTATGAGGTCAGATATCTAAATGTTTTTGTCTTGCTAATTCTTCAAATAATGTAGTTAAAAGAAACCGGATCTCAATCAATTTCTATAATCAAAATAATAATATTTTGGAAATTTCATCAAGTCATACACTTTGTAAATATGCAAATACCTTATCATTTCTGTCTTTACAGGTTATGATGAATATATGTGAGCTCAAGTTAAAGGATGTCAAAGTAAGAATTACTGGAGAGAAGTTTGTCGTCGTTGAAGGATCAAAGGATGAAGGAAAGGCAATAAGAAACTGTTGTCATTCTCCAAGAAACTTCCATTATCAGTTCTCTTTGCCAGACAATGTCACTTGGGATGCTGTCTCCGCCACCTTATCTTCTGATGGCATCCTCACTATTACAATGCCTCCAAAAGTTAGTATAGGATTCTTTATTCAGGATTAAAGATATTGAAATATATTCATTTTGTGTTTTTAGACTATCATATAATTATTCTTTTAAATACTTATACTCTAACATCTTCCCCAGGCAAACACTGATACACACTCTGACATTTGTGGGATGGAAAGTAATCGACATAGAAGACTAAATATCATCGACAACATTAACGATAACAATGGTCAGAAATGTAAAGTCATCGACATACAAAATGCCCATTCATCAGTAAGAACCACTGGAAACTGCTCAAACATTTCTTGCCAAAGTTCATTGGAATCAGCAATAGGACAAGACCAATTGATAACTTCAAGAAAAGAACAGCTAAAAACTCTAAGAAAAATGAAAGATTGCTCCATATTGGGGGTTAGCAGAGAAGAAAAATCGACCGAAAATAAGACAAAATATCTTGAAAAGGACTGTTCCCTCACTACCAGCTGCAATCAGTCAAAAGCTTACTTGTCACAGAGTCCTTTAGGAGAAAAGAGACAGGTGAAGGAAACCATCATTCCCATCACGATGGAAGAATCAAAGGACGATCATACCGCAAACTCTTCAGAAAGACAAATAAAAGTATCAAACGATAGTTCTGATACTAAGAAGGTTTCCTTCAATGATGAAGATTCTCATTATCAACAAAGATCTACTAATGGTAATGTTGCATCAAGAAGGATGGTAGAATCCGTTACTAATTGCATTGGGTCACAGCCAGATGTGTGTCAGTTTTCCAATAAAAAAGACATTGATCAACGAGTAGAAACAATGCAACATTGCATTCTTGGCCACAGAAATGACGAACTGGATCTAACCATCAAGACTCAAACACTAAGTTGTGACGCCAAATATAATGACCTGCCTTCAAATCTCAGCAGCATAAATAGGTCTACTCATTTAAACAATATTATAAAACAGAAAATGATGTCAGAACAAGAAAGTTCAGCGCTAACAGGTAAACAACGTTTCATGTCTGAGAATGAATGTAAAGAAACACAAGAAAAGACCAAATCTAATGATGAAAACCCAGCTACTGAAACTTCACACCAATTGCCAGAGATGGAAACTAAACATTTTCCTCATGGTGATACGACACAGTCACCAAACTTACAGTCATCTGTTCACCTAGGGATCGTGAAGAAGGGTAGTTTTCTGGAAGAATCCACTTTCTTTTCCATGAGACGATCAGTTACCTCTACCCTAGAAGAAATTCTGTCCAAAAATAGTAAGCTGTCTGAAAACGGCGACTTAATAACGCAATACAGAAGATACCAGGAGGATAATGCTACAGAATGTAATTTTCTCTCCTTAACTCAAGAAGAAAACTCAAGTTTGAAGGTAAAATTAAGATTTCTTTCCTATATAACTGAAACTTTCTTAAAACAATGAAATATTTTCAATATTGCAATGTAATAATATAAAGTATTTCTAGAATTAGAAACAGCAAATATTTTACTCTTAAATTATTTCTTTGCAGTTTGTTGTTGACGTCTTCGGCTTAATGGAACAGAGCATAACTGTTTCCATAGTGAACGGAGAGGAAATACGCATTGATGGCCAACGCTCACATACGAAGAGGCAGCATCAAAATAAAAAGGACTTTTCAAAAACATTCCTTCTTCAGGAAGGATTTTCAGTTGAATCTGCCTCCGCTTCTATCTCTTCTGATGGATTTCTTATGATCACCATCAATAAAGAGGTAAGCTATTTATGGGGGAAAGTCATGGAGTGTCAGTTATTATTTGGTGTTTAGGTCATATAGATATGAAAGGTACACATTTGATGCTTATCAATTCCTTATGGAGAAGCTTAACAAATATTGATTTCCAACATTTTTCCACTAAAGCCAAGTATTTTCAAGTAACAATGACCAGATCATCTCAATAACAAAGCAGAAAGATATGTTATATGTGCATTTATAAAACACACACACACATATATATGTACAGTATATATACATATGTGTATATATATACATATATATATATATGCATATACATATATATATATATATATATATATATATATATATATCAGCATTTTTGAAAGTACAAATTTTACCCTTAGGTTAAAACTATTTTTTCAGAGTTGTCCACAGATCAAAGCTAACGGACCTTGTAATAAGGACCCAAAGACTGTAGATAATGTGAATAAAATACAAAATGTCAACGGTCTACTACAAGAAAGTAAAAAACAAATGGAGCTTCGTTTAACTGATAACGATCAAGCATCTTCAATTGATGTTATGTCTGGACGCTATGGGAACGGATTGACTTCGAAGGCTTCTCTTGCTATTTCAGAGGTAAGAATCAATGAAGAAATTACTAACATGGGTGTTTCAACCTCATAATAATCTAATTTTTCTATATTGAGTTAATAAATAGCTTTACATCTCAAATTAATTCACATTGCTATTATTTTTTCCCTTACAGAATCTATCAATAGATGTAAAAGGAAAGTCACCGGCACAAGCAAAAAATTTCAAAACTGCGACCCCATCATCAGGAGAGAATGATGCAAGGTTACTAAATTCAAGAGATATGCTCAACAAGGATTGGAAGGAAGAATCGCACACTAACAGATATGAGGGGTCCATCAAAGCTGTCTTACAAAATGAATCAGAAGCTAACAAGAATAAAGGGTTCATCACTTCTAAGGATAATAACTCCTCTGTCCAGAAGAATGAATCACAGGATAACAAAGATGTCGTGGTCACCGAAGCTGCCGTTGAAGAAGACACAGAGGTTAACACACATACAAGGGTCACTGATTCTAAAGATAATCTTGAATCTGTCTCAAAGGACGAATCAGTTGCCAAGATAGATGTTGGGTCCAACGAAGCTGTCGTAGACGAAGAATCAGAGGCTAACACAGATATTGTGGTCACCAATACTAAAGACATTCGAGAATCTGTCTGGAAGCAAGAATTGGAGGTTTGTGGATATGAAGGGTCCATCGACGCTCCCCTAAAGAATGAATCAGAAGCCAACAGATATAAAATCTTCAACAGTTCTAAAGAAAATCACTTCTCAGTCCAGAAGGTTGAATCACAGCCTAACAGAGATGTCATGTTCATCGAAGCTGCTGAAACACAAGAATCAGAGGCTAACACACATACAGGGTTCACTGACTCTAAAGATAAGCTTGAATCTGTCTCGAAGGATGGATCCTTTGCCGTGAGAGATGTTAGGTCCATTGAAGCTGTCACAGACAAAGAATCAGAGCTGGACACAGATGTTGGGGTCACCAATTCTAAAGCCATGCAAGAATCTGTCTGGAAGCAAGAAGTGGGGGCTAGTAGATATGAGGCGTCCAACGATGCTGCCCTAGAGAATGAATCAGAAGCCAATAGATATGAATGCTTCACCAGTTCTCAAGATAATAACTCCTCTGTCAAGAACGATGAATCAAAGGCTAACAGAGATGTCGTGTTTATCGAAGCTGCCGTAAAAGAAGAACAGGCTAAAACACATACAGGGTTCACTGATTCTAAAGATAAGCTTGAATGTGTCTCGAAGAATAAATCAGTTGCCAAGGGAGATGTTGGGTCCATCAAAGCTGTCATAGACGAAGAATCAGAGGCGGACACATATATTAGTATCACCAATTCTAAAGACATGCAAAAATCTGTCTGCATGCAAGAATTGGAGGCTAGTAGATATGAGGGGTCCATCGACGCTGCCCTAGAGAACGAATTAGAAGCCAACAGATATAAATGCTTCACTAGTTCTAAAGATAACCACTCCTATGTCCACACGGATGAGTCACAGGCTAACATATATGTTATGTCTATCAAACCTACGATAAAGAAAAAATCAGAGGCTAATACACATACAGGATTCACTGATTCTTATGATAAACTTGAATCTGTCTCGAAGGATGAATCACTTGCCAAGAGAGATGTTGGGTCCATCATAGCTGTCATACACGAAGAATCAGACACTGACACAGATATTGTGGTCACTAATTCTAAAGACAAACTAGAATCACATTGGAAACAAGAATTAGAGGCTAACGAGGAAATGTTATTCATTGAAGACGTCACAGAGGAACAATCAGATGCTAATAGAGATGTGGCATTCACCAAACTTGTCCTAGAAGAAGAATCAGAGGATACCTCAGATGTAAGGTTAATTGATTCTAAAGATAATACTTACTCTGTCTGGAAAAAAGATACAAAAGCTAACAAAGATGTTGGGTTCAACGAAAATTCTACGGATGAGCAAACTGAACATGGTTACTTTCACCCACAAACTCACATCAATAAAAATACAGCGAATATAACAGTAAAAGAAGTATCAGAACACGACACTGACATTTCAGAGAGGTCATCTACTTCATTCAAGATTAATCAACAAGAATTGCAAAAAAGTTTCACTTCAACTGACAAAACCAATGCATTTCTTTACAATAACAAATGCACCTCACTGAAAGTTATTAAAAAGGGCTCATTTGATGTTGATACTTTCTACGAGAGTGCTCACCTTCATTTCCAAAAGGGGGAAAACGTTTCCATTCACGAGGGAACTTCTACTTCCGTTAGCGGTGATGTCAATAAAAGAATCATTTGCCTTCTGGAGGATCAAGAAAACGAAATAGTCACTTCTTTAGAAGACGAATATAAATACACGGTAAGAATCCATTTATCTAATAAAAAAAAATCTGTTTTTTAAAATTATGTATGATTTCTTTTAATTTCCTGAAAAAAACATAATTTAAAAAAACAAATTCAATTAATACATTTTTCCTTTACTTTTTTCAGATGTTCGTAGATGTCAGATCGTATCTACAGAAAGAAATAGAGGTTGAAGTACTTAGTGATAATAAAATTTCAGTTAAATGTTCTTCAGTAATGAACAACAACGGTGAACTTGACCATTTAAAAGACTGTTACAGAACTTTCGACATACCTACTGGCTTGGAGATGGAATCAGGTATTTGTGGACTTTCTACCGACGGAATTCTTGCGATTACCTTCAATAAAAAGGTTAGTGAAATAATTTCCACTTTTTTATGTACAATGATTTTAGTAATATTGAAAATACACAACTATTCATAGATGTATACGATGTTACAATAACATTACTAAGATGCATTTCAAAATAAAAATTCTTTTGTATTACCCCGACACAGGTCTTATTGGATGCTCTACAAGTAAAGAATTCAGACGATGTTTGCTTTACTGACAACTCTGAGAAAGATAAGGAATCTCACAACGTTGAGGAAAGAGTGAAGCTCACTTGGGAGGGAGCCTCAAACCCCGTTGATTTTAATGGCAGGAATCTCACCTTATCTAATCAGGATGAAGATATATATTGTTCTTCTGATATGCAAGCATTAACAGACCAGATCATTACAACAGGAAATGGATTGACTGAAGAACAAGAATCTTTGTCAAGAGATCACAATAAGTTCATGGAAGTAAGCTGTTCTTCAGATGATGCTCATCAACATTATGAAGTGGGTAGTGGACAAAAGGGAAAAGAAAGTGTAAATCTTACATCTTCCAATAACATAAAGCATGAAATTCATCATGATTATCACATTGGCCGTTGCAAAGATAATGATGCAAATTCAAAGATGATGAGGCAGAAAAAGGATGTGATTTCGTCTTTAGAAAATGTTATTTCACTTGGCATTTTTGAGAATCAATCTGCATTCAAGTCAGTCCTCCCTGCAGTAAAAAATGGCACCATACAAATGCCATACACCAATAACTGCATCTCAATACATGTTGAAGAAAAGGGACTCTTCGGTGAGGATACATTCTTTGACAGAGCTCGTCTTCATTTTGCATGGCCAGTTAGGGAGTTGACGTCCAAAGCAGGACATTTTTCTTCTGAAACTGATGCACACACAGACTTTAAGAATCTTAGACCAGCAGCTGAGTGTAATGAAGAAAGAATATCAACTTTCGCAGAAGATGAACAATACTACATGGTAAGTGTTCATGCAGTGAATCGTTTCCCAGTTCATTTGATTGTGCATTTTAAAACTTATCTCTCTTTTCTTTAGTAAAAATCTCTAATCTTTTGTTTTCAATCTGTCTTCAGATCATCTTAGATGTCGGCATCTACACAAAGAAGACACATATCGATATAAAAGTCAAGGAACAAAAGGAAGTGGTAATAGAATGGGCTTCCTTAACCAAAGAAGAAGGACAACATTTGAAATACTTTTCACAAAGATTTGAATTACCCTCTACTATTGATGTGGAATCAGGCTTCAGTGGAATGTCATCTGATGGCATTCTGGCAATCACATTCCTTAAAAAGGTTAGTAAAATAAAAAAAAAAACTTGTGTATACCAATGATGAAATATTTCAACATAAAACGTTCAATGATCCAGATTTTGTAATCGAAATACAACAATATTCTTGTATAAAAACCATTTTAAATTATATTCCATTATTCAATGGATATAAGAATTATAGGAAATTTAACAATTATCAAATGTTTATTTATTACTCTGATCATTTATATGTTTGAAAGACAAAGACATTCACTAATCTATGCCAACTAATTTAATTCCATGCGCAAATAAGTATTTTGCTCTTACTATCATATCAATTCAAAATGTCCAATACAAAATTTTAAGTCAACTGTTCCTTTTCTTTACTTTACAGAATCAGTCAAGTGGTGTTGGAAGGTCTTTGAGTCAAGATGAAGTCAGGAAAGTCAGTGCCATTACCCAAACACTTAATAGGGACCCAAACTTCATCCAGTCCAAAGGCTTCATCATTACATCCGAAGGAGGAAGAAACTGCAAAAGTGTTTCGGATGTTGCAAGATTGGAGGAGTCAAGTGAAGCTACGGGTGCTTCTACCCTAGAAACCTATTATGCTAATGTCAGACTTCTTCCATTCACCAAAAGGGGACTCTTCTTCCACGATTCTTTCTTCCACGAGGTCCATACTCTTTTCCAGACAGCATTGAATAAGGTTCTAATGAGATGTACTGTCGACCAGAATTGTGAAAATGCAAGTGACATCGAGACATACCATTGCTTAAGAGACCAGAATCCAAACTTGGAAAACCAGGCATTCCATGCTCAAGAAGACCACCACAGCTATAAGGTGAGAAATTGTTCAAATATTTTCTTTTTTGGTGAAAGTAATAAACCTAATAACCATTACCAAGATTTCCTAAAATAATGGATTTGAACACAACAGTCACTGAATTAATCAACATATTCTGCTGTCCTAACCCAACAGGTGGTGCTGGATGTAGCAAACCTCTCTGAAGAGTCAATTGTGGTTTATGTAGTCGATAAGAAAGAACTTGTGATAGAAGGGCAGGTAGAGAAGACAGATGCCTCTTCATCGTCACTTCAGTCCTTCAAGAGAGCCTTTTCTCTTCCACAAACTACTGACTTCATTGAAGCAACAGCTACTCTGTCTTCAGACGGAGTTCTATTTGTCGACTTTTCCAAGAGAATTGGTGTACAGAGAGACTAGCAGCATGCAGATCGACCCTTATTCTAAGAGTACACGTTTTCAACAAGTGTTAATATATCTTTATTTTTCATTAATAAATGATACATTTTTCAAATATCCTTAATTTTCTAATATAAAAATTATTTTCATCTAGAGTTTTCTTCCATCCCTGTTTCTAAAAGACTGAGTGTTGAAGTTGATTTACAGAAAATCGCTAATCGCAAAATACACGCATAATGATTCACGTGACATCCTTTTAGGTCCTGATATAGAAAGTGAAAATGATTGTGCATATTTAATACATATTCTTTTCGAAATAACCAATACAAAGTTACTGAAAGGGAAATTGAAGGATTGAAAATATTGAATGCCATATAAATATTCTTGCAACGTTCAAAGCTGCTTCTCTATATTATTATTATTATTATTATTACTAGCCAAGCTCCAACCCTAGTTGGAAAAGCAAGATGTTACCATCCCAAGGGCTCCAAAAGCTAAAAATAGCCCAGTGAGGAAAGGAAATAAGAAAATAAATAAACGATATAAAAAGTTACGAACAATTAAAACAAAATATTTTAAAAACACTTACGATATTAAAATAGATATTTATATATAAGTTTAAAAAGGACTTATATTACTAAGCCTGTTCAACATAACATTAGCTGTAAATTTGAACTTTTGAAGTTCTCCTGATTCAACAACTCGATTAGGAAGATCATTCCACAACTTGGTCACAGCTGGAATAAAACTTCTAGAGTACTGTGTAGTATTGAGTCTCATGATGGAGAAGGCCTGTCTATTAGAATTAACTGCATGCCTAGTATTACGAACAAGCTGGAACTGTCCAGGAAGATCTAAATGTAAAGGATGGTCAGAATCATAAAAAATCTTATGCAACATGCATAATGAACTACACTGTAATTGAATGACGGTGCCAGAGATTAATATTTAGATCAGGAATGAGAAATTTAGTACACCGTAAGTTCCTGTCCAGCGAATTAAGATGAGAATCAGCAGCTGGTGACCAGACAGTAGAATAATACTCGAAACAAAGTAGAATCAAAATATTAAATCACTTATTCAGGATAGACTGATCACCAAAAGTCTTAAGACTTACTTAAAAAAAAAATTTTGTGCCACTGAAGAAGACACACACCTAATGTGTTTCTCAAAAGTAAATTTGATGTCGAGAATCACAACCAAACTTTTAAAAGATTCATACAAAGTTAAAGAAACATTATTAATGCTGAGATCCGGATGTTGAGGAGCCACTTTCCTTGACCTACTTTATCATTATTATTAGCCAAGCTACAAAACTAGTTGGGAAAGCAAGATGCTACAAGAACAAGCGCTCCAATAGGGAAAAATAGCCCAGTGAGACAAGGAAATAAGGAAATATATAAACGATTTGAGAAAAGATTAACAATCAAATATTTTAAAAACAGTTATAACATCAAAACAGGTATGTCATAAATGAACTAAAATGACTTATGTCAGCCTGTTCAACATAAAAACATTTACTGCAACTTTTAACTTTTGAAGTTCTACCGATTAAACTACTCAATTAGGAAGATCATTCCACAACTTGGTCACAGTTGGAATAAAACTTCTAGAATACTGTGCAGTATTAGCCACACGAAGGAGAACGCCTGACTATTAGAATTAACTGCATGCCCAGTGTTACGAACAAGATGGAACTGTCCGGGAAAATGTGAATGTAAAGGATGATCAGAATTATGAAAAATCTTATGCAACAAGCATAGCAAACTAATTGAACGATGGAGCCTGATATTAATATCTAGATCAGGAATAAGAAATTTAATAAACGGTAAGTTCCTGTTCAACAAATTAAGATGAGAATTAGCAGCTGAAGACCAGACAAGAATACTTGAAACAAGGTAGAATGAAATTCAAAACAGATTGATCACCGAAAATCTTAAAAGACCTTCTCAATAAGCCAATTTTTTGTGCAATTGAAAAAGACAGACCTAATTGGTTTCTCAAAAGTAAATTTTCTGTCGACAACCACACCTAAAATTTTAAAAGAGTCATACAGAGTTAAACAATCATAATCAATGCTGAGATCTGGATGTTGAGTAGCCACTGTCCTTGACCTACTTACAATCATACTTTGAGTTTTGTTAGGATTCAACTTCATGCCCCATAATTTACACAAAGTTTAGTTAGATCTCTATTAAGGGATATAGTGTGAAAAGTAATGGGCCAAGAACACTACCCTGAGGAACACCAGATATCACATTCCTATACTCACTATGGTGCCCATCAACAACAACTCTCTACGATCTATTACTTAAAAATTCAATAATGATGCTATGAGTTCGAATACAAGGGCATCATGGTCAAAGGCAGCACTAAAATCAAGGCTAATCATACGAACTTCCTAACCACAATCAAGGGATTTCTGTACAGCATCGGAGATTTTACGATAGGCATCACACGCTCCAAGGCCTTTACGAAAACCAAATTGGAAACCAGGGAAGATATATTTTACCTTCGGGAAACCTATTAGGACATTTTGCCAAAAGACGCTCAAAAACGTTAAATAATACGGAAGTTGTGAAAATTTGGCAGTAATCAGTTGGCCTTGTGCTACAACAAACACATTCACATATTGGAGTAACATTACCCAATCTCCAACAAGTGCTAAAAGGTACTCTTCTTGCTAACTGGCGCAAAATAACAGATAACTTTGGAGCTAAGAAATCTGCAGTCTTTATAAGAAACGAAAGAAAAATACCATTTGGGTCTACACATCCATGAGCATCAAGGTCCCTCAAAAAAGCTTTAATTTCACATGATCAAGAAGCTAAACTACTTAATTTAGCCGCAAGAAAAAAGGAATGAGGAATATCAAGTTTCTCATTACATCTGGTTACTGTCAAACACATCAGCCAAAAGTGTTGCCTTTCCCTTTGGACAGTGAGTGAAAGAGCCATTTCGTTTAGGTAAAGGTGAAACTGTTGCATCTACACCAAATAGTACAGATTTACGGGTAGTTCACCACTTATGTTCCTTACTTGTACCAGAAAGGGTTTCTTTTATTATATTCCTTTTCAGTTGAAGCATAAGCTCTGAGCAAAAGCTCTTATCTGTTACCTTTCCAAAGATGATAGCCCCCTTACTTCTACAATCACCATTGAACCAGGGTTTGTCCTTCAATCAGTATCTTACCATACGAGAAGGGATACGTCTATCAATTATGTTGACTAGATTCTCATTCAAAACGACAACAGGTTCAACACTACTATTCAACTGCGACCAATACAAGCCCCAAAAAATCACGCAAAATCACATTCGAGTTGGCTGGAGGTTTCATATAACTCTTACATGAGTACGATACATCAGGGACAGGCTGCTCAGTCTTCACTTCTAATGAAATCAAGGCATGATCAAATGTCCCAACTAGAAAACCAACCTTACTTGTTATAATGACAGGGGAGTCGGTTTATGCGAGGTCCAAGCAGTTACCAGACCTGTGAGTAGCTTCACTTATGATCTGCTCACAGCCTGATTCAGAGACAAAGTCTAAAGCTCTTAAGCAATGGCGATCGGTAGGAGAAACAGAATTTAACCACTCCCTATGGTGAGCATTGAAATAAAAATCAAAGACAAAAGAAGCCTTTCTATCATCTTCTTGTATCTTAGCCAAAATGGGAAGAAGACAATCAAAGACAGAACCATCCATGTCTGGATTCCGATAGATCGAACACAAATAGAAGTTGTTATGCCTGCCACAAGCTCTTATTACCTGAATCTCATAATATCCATATCCATAGCAGGACTTATGAGAAGCGGAGTAATCTGTCATATATACCACCATTTCCTTGGCCCTAGGGAAGGCATCCCGTTTCAAAATTATTGCCTTCTTGAAACCAGTTATAGGGAGCACAGATGAATGCCTCATATTAGAAACCAATGTTTCTAAGCACAAAAGAATATCATACTGTCTGGACGCAACTGTAAGGTCTTGAATGATTGCATGAAGACCACGAATATTGCAATACAGTTCATGACATTGACGAACTCTAGGACACATTCGTTCCGGATTTCGCTCAATGTCTCCTAAGAATTAATGGTAATAAACAAGATATATCATACTTAACGATTAAATTAAGAAGAGTGATACCAAAAACAAACTACTTTAGGGAAATATAAATAAAGTGATTGATGAAACCCAAATATTATAGAAAAAAAGATTGGAAAAACTAGTCAACAAGCGGAACCGATACATAATGCAAGGCTAAATACCTTCCAGGATAGCCACTTCAATTGAAGGGAGGACAGTAAGAATGGTTTTGAAAAGAAAAAGAAACAGATAAGGAAAAGACAACCTCTTGATACACCACCAGGCAACCATGGCCCTTCTAATAAGCCTGCCCAACACACCATTAAAAAAAACAAAAAACAAGAAAACAAAAGATGAAAAAAATAGTGTCCTCGAGTGTACCCTCAAGGAAGAGAACTCTAGCCCAAGACAGTGGAAGACCATGGTAACTATCAAACACTAGAGAACAATGGTTTGATTTTGGAGTGTCCTCCTAAAAGAGCTGCTTACCATAGTTACAGTCTCTCTTCTACCCTCACCAAGAAGAAAGTAGGCACTGAACCATTAGAGTTCAGTAATTAGCCCCTTGAGCGAAAAAGAATTGTAGTAATCTCGGTGTTGTCTGGTGTATGAGGAGAGACGAGAATGTGTAAAAAAATATCCCAGATTATTCGGTGTATGTGTAGGCAAAGAAAAAAACCCTAACCATATAGAGGGATCCAAAGTATTACTATCAGGTTAGTCAAACGATACAATAACTCTTTAGCTTTAGTATTTCAACAGGTGTCTGGTGCCCTGGCCAACCTGCTACCCGAATGTTAAGCTGCATTCTCAAACGATACCAATTTTCCGTGTTCATCTATTAATCTAAGATTTAATCTGTATTTATCTCATTCATCAAAATTCTATTTTTGTTAAAGCTCTCGCTGATATTTAATCATTTCTTTTCTCTCGGACATTTTTTTTTTTTTTTTGCTATACTGAAACTATCCTAATTTGAAAGCACTGCGTCCTATCCAATGACAACATCTGATGATACCTACGTTAAAATTTCCTGCCATAAAAGAATCCATATTATTATCATTACTAGACAAGCTACAACCCTATTGGACAACAAGTTGCTATACGCCCAATAGCTCCAAAAGGGAAAAATAGCTCAGTGAGGAAAGGAAATAAGGAAATAAATAAACAATATGAGAAAAAATTAACAATAAAATATTTTAAAACAGAAACATCAAAACAGATATGTTATACAGGTGTCAGTTGGCAAGGGTAAACCTCGATATCCTAGATGGGTTACAAAGAACCACTGAAGTAAATATCTTCTTTCTTCCCCCATTTCTACATATTCAGAGAAATATATAAAAGCCTTTAATACAAATAATTAAGATGAACTTCTGCAACAATTGAAATATATTAGCATTCTGGTTAAAAAAGAAAATGTATGAAAGCCCTCAGTATACAAGCAACTGCATATAAAATGATGAAAGACAGTGCACAGCAGACCTGCTTCGGTAATTGA
Organism: Palaemon carinicauda; assembly: GCF_036898095.1. Taxonomy (NCBI): domain Eukaryota; kingdom Metazoa; phylum Arthropoda; class Malacostraca; order Decapoda; family Palaemonidae; genus Palaemon; species Palaemon carinicauda. The sequence continues at coordinate 158,342,173 of NC_090726.1, forward strand.
GCTAAAAATTACTCTAAATTAGGATGGTATTTTTTTTTAAATGAAAAAGGACTCAACTCCTGGAGGCTGAAACATTTGACCAGGAACTTCTTAAAATGAATGACATTTTATCTGTCTTTTTTTTTCGCATCCTCCTAAAAATACACTGCATTATCGTCGTGTGTTGTCCAGTTAAGTAAGATACCAATTTGGGTCGAAACTTTGGCAGGAACATTGCGTGATGTCATCAGCTCACACTCTAGGCGCGCCTTTGTTTCCTACATGCCAAATTAGATTTGCTTTTATTCTTTGCTTCAATATAATGTAGCCATTGAATAAATATTGGTTTTTGTATTAGCATACATTGAAAATATGCTTAAATCCTATTATCCTTGCAAGGCTAACCATCAGTAACTAGATGAATAGGAGATAACAACCTTTCAATAATGATTTGCTCGTCTCGATGAGTGTTAAATGATGTTGATAAAAGTAAAATTGTTTTAAACACATTTCTTTTCTGTAAGAATATCATCTAAGAAGGTTCTACTGAAACCTGACTCCATATCAATATCCATAAAATTAGTCAAATTTCTTAGAAATTAATTTCGCATTTTCACGCCCAGCATCATTTGACAAAGATGTGCATTTTATAAACTAATCCTTTCGTACAGGACTTTTAACCCGATTTAGAAATTCTGTGTAGATGCTGACATCTAAGATGATCTAAAGATGGCGAAAAATAAAGATATTGGCTTAATCGATTCATTTACAGTAACGAATCCACCAACACTGACAACTAAATATCAGGAAAGACCTAAGAGAGTATTTTATAGACGCGGTTATGAAGATTTCCATATTTAAAGACTACTGGGTGATTATTTCTAATAATACTAATCCTCTAAAATCAAACTTACCATGTAATATTGTTCATTCTCTGCAAAAGTATCAATTCTGTCGTCATCACTTTGCTCCAGCAGGTAAAATTTCTTATTGTCATTCTATCCTGCACTAAAAAAAATAGAATGTATCCCAGTGTTCACAAGACTCTTTTCTCCAATCACAGATGTTTCCCATCTTTTAATATGATGACATAGAAGAAGCCTCTGAGTAAATGTTGATTTTATGAAAGGAGTCATTCTGTGTGATTCATTTTTTATTCTATTAAAAATCCCTCTTTGGAATGTTAAAATCGTCTTGGACATAGTGAATACTTCGATTGTTGGTCTTAGGAAAAAGGCTTCAGACATGAGAACTCTGTCTGGGGTTAACCTTTTCACCATCTTAAGGTACCCACCTTCAGAAAGGAATATATATATATATATATATATATATATATATATATATATATATATATATATGTGTGTGTGTGTGTGTGTGTGTGTGTGTGTGTGTGTATATATATATAATTTATATATATATATGCCAAAACCCTTGACCAATGTGACGAAATTGCCACATCAGCTGGCTACTTTTCCCTTTGAACTGACGTCTAGTGCCAAGTAATTGGCATTCTTTAGCATTTGCTGGTGTCCGCAGAAAACTAAACATAGATTTCATTATAACTCAGTTCGCATTTGTGATATCTTACGATTACGACTACTGTTTGAAAATAGTTAGAATTTAGCAAAATGATTAACATTGCTCATTAACTAACGTCTTATAGTTTTCAGTATATTTCATGAATTTTTCATGGTCAAAGTAATATTTTTTTTTCAAATAAAACCAAATTATGAGGTTTGTAATTCTTTATTTTCTTAGGCATAAACAACGTTTTGATATAATAGTAAGATTAAGATTATACGTTTAGGGTCTTTGCCGACATAACTAAAATTACTTTGACATTTAAAATGTAATAATTGTTATACTTCCATTTGACAACCATATTGCTAATCAATATTTTTTGATAACAAAAAAAAAAAAAATGGGTAAATATGTTGTTTTAATAATGTAATCAAAACAACTACAAGTTTTGCTATGCTTAGAGTGTACTTGGCATACATAGATTACTTTTAATAAAAATTAAAAAATACTCTTATATACAGAAAAAATAAAGCCTTTGTACTAATAGCTCCAAGAAAATAAAGTAACATCGATGATTATTTTGTCAAGTAACTGAATTAACTCACGTTTTATACTAATAAATAAAGATAGGATTAAAATCTTGTTTGGGGAGTATAAGTGAAAGTCCAAAATCGTATTATTATACAATTATTCCTTGAATGTGGTGAACCTTTAGTATCAAACTAATGTATTTTTTTCAAACGATTTTCGTTCTGATACCAAAACCAGGTATAAAATCACTTAGTTTCGAAACCTTCCCAAGAAAAAACCACGTTGCTTAACAAACGTCAGTTCACAAAACCACAAAAAACAGTACAATAGCAATTCGTTCTTAAATTTTAGTAAAGAAAACATTTGAAAAACTGTTATTGATACGTATGGAAACTATAGTTAAATGACAGGAAAGCTATCATGAAGTATGTATGGAGTTTCTCTGAAGAATCTTCATTTTTTATATGTATTTCAAGTAGCTACATACCCATATATATGTATATATAATATATATATATATATATATATATATATATATATATATATATATATATATATGTGTGTGTGTGTGTGTATATATTATATATAAATCAATACACACATACACATACACACACACACACACACTTTAAAAAAAAACTTTAATAAAAAGACTGATTTTTCACAACAAAAAGGGTATTATAAAATTTGAATACATCGATAAATGTATTTCAATGGAAAAAATCTATATCTAGACATAAGAGTATTTGGAAGGAGTAACTTCCTGAAGGATGCCAAGAATCCTTGGCACTGAACTCAAGCCTTCAGCCGAAGTAGATGGCTGACGCAGAGGACACGTCACATTGGTCAACAAGTTTAACAGATATATAAAAGAAAGAACACGCCTGAGCCATCATTATCAGTGCAACCACAACCGAAGAAGCATCAATAAGTGTAGGGCCACAAAACATAAAGCATCGCCGAGTATGTTAAATCAAAACAACTAAATCATCGATAAGTGTTAGTTACGAACAGTTCGGGGATCAAAGGTCTCACATCCTTCCTACTATTCATTCCGAATAAAGATTATATTACAAAGAAAAAAGCTAATACAACAAAAGTTCATAACCAAAAATGGCGCCCGTCCATGAAATTAACTCTTACTCAGTGGCTTCTTCTGCATCTTCCTCCTCATCTTCAAAAATGGGACACATCAGTGGTTGCAGACAAGGGTCAAGTGGACACTGGGATACATCCCTTCACTTCGATTTTCCAGATATATCACTCGACAACACTTTCTTCGAAAACGCCAGAAAAAGTTTCCTTCGCGAATTCAGAAGTTGCTTGGCTGATTGGGACGACGCAAAAGACAGCAATGACACCTGGTTACAGACTGAAACCAGTCTCAATAAACGACTCACACCTCAAACAGAATCTTCATCCAACACAAAAATGAAAGATAACAAATTCGCTGCAGTTGTTAGAGAAAACGGCGATTATGAGGTAAGATATCTAAATGTTTATGTCTTGCTAATTCTTCAAATAATGTAGTTAAAAGAAACCGGATCTCAATCAATTTCGATAATCAAAATAATAATATTTTGCAAATTCATAATGCCATTCACTTATGTGGATATAACAATACCTTATAATATATTTTTGTCTTTACAGGTTATGATGAATATATGTGAGCTCAAGTTAAAGGATGTCAAAATAAGAATTACTGGCGAGAAGTTTGTCGTTGTTGAAGGATCAAAGGATGAAGGAAAGGCAATAAGAAACTGTCGTCATTCTCCAAGAAACTTCCATTATCAGTTCTCTTTGCCAGAAAATGTCACTTGGGATGCTGTCTCCGCCACCTTATCTTCTGATGGCATCCTCACTATTACAATGCCACCAAAAGTTAGTATTGGATTCTTTATTCAGGGTTAAAGATATTGAAATATATTTATTTTGTGTTTTTAGACTATCATATAATTATTCTTTTAAATACTTATACTCTAACATCTTCCCCAGGCAAACACTGATACACACTCTGACATTTGTGGGATGGAAAGTAATCGACATAGAAGACTAAATATCATCGACAACATTAACGATAACAATGGTCAGAAATGTAAAGTCATCGACATACAAAAGGCCCATTCATCAGTAAGAACCACTGGAAACTCCTCAGACATTTCCTGCCAAAGTTCATTGGAATCAGCAATAGGACAAGACCAATTGATAACTTCAAGAAAAGGAGAGCTAAAAACTCTAAGAAAAATGAAAGATTGCTCCATATTGGGGGTTAGCAGAGAAGAAAAATCGATCGAAAATAAGACAGAATATCTTGAAAAGGACTGTTCCTTCACTACCAGCTGCAACCAGTCAAAGGCTTACTTGTCACAGAGTCCTTTAGGAGAAAAGAGACAGGTGAAGGAAACCATCATTCCCATCACGATGGAAGAATCAAAGGACGATCATACCGCAAACTATTCAGAAAGACAAATAAAAGTATCAAACGATAGTTCTGATACTAAGAAGGTTTCCTTCAATGATGAAGATTCTCATTATCAACAAAGATCTACTAATGGTAATGTTGCATCAAGAAGGATGGTAGAATCCGTTACTAATTGCATTGGGTCACAGCCAGATGTGTGTCAGTTTTCCAATAAAAAAGACATTGATCAACGCGTAGAAACAATGCAACATTGCATTCTTGGCCACAGAAATGACGAACTGGATCTAACCATCAAGACTCAAACACTAAGTTGTGACGCCAAATATAATGACCTGCCTTCAAATCTCAGCAGCATAACTAAGTCTACTCATTTAAACAATACAAAATGTATAAAACAGAAAATGATGTCAGAACAAGAAAGTTCAGCGCTAACAGGTAAACAGCATTTCATGTCTGATAATGAATGTAAAGAAACACAAGAAAAGACCAAATCTAATGATGAAAACCCAGCTACTGAAACTTCACACCAATTGCCAGAGATGGAAACTAAACATTTTCCTCATGGTGATACGACACAGTCACCAAACTTAAAGTCATCTGTTCACCTAGGGATCGTGAAGAAGGGTAGTTTTCTGGAAGAATCCACTTTCTTTTCTATGAGACAATCAGTTACCTCTACCCTTGAAGAAATTCTGTCCAAAAATAGTATGCTGTCTGAAAACGGCGACTTAATAACGCAATACAGAAGATACCAGGAGGATAATGCTACAGAATGTAATTTTCTCTCCTTAACTCAAGAAGAAAATTCAAGTTTGAAGGTAAAATTAAGATTTCTTTCCTATATAACTGAAACTTTCTTAAAACAATGAAATATTTTCAATATTGCAATGCAGTAATATAGTGTATTTCTAGAATTAGAAACAGCAAATGTTTTACTCTTAAATCATTTCTTTGCAGTTTGTTGTTGACGTCTTCGGCTTAATGGAACAGAGCATAACTGTTTCCATAGTGAACGGAAAAGAAATACGCATTGATGGCCAACGCTCACATACGAAGAGGCAGCATCAAAATAAAAAGGACTTTTCAAAAACATTCCTTCTTCAGGAAGGATTTTCAGTTGAATCTGCCTCCGCTTCTATCTCTTCTGATGGATTTCTTATGATCACCACCAATAAAGAGGTAAGCTATTTATAGTGGAAAGTCTTCAAGTGTCAGTTAATATTTAGTGTTTAGGTCATATAGATATGAAAGGTACACATTTGATGTTTATCAATTCCTTATGGAGAAGCTTAACAAATATTGATTTCCAACATTTTTCCACTAAAGCCAAGTATCAAAAAGTAACAATGACCATATTATATCAATAACAAAGCAGAAAGACATGTTATATATGCATTTATAAAACACACACATACATATATAAGTATAAATATACATATGTATATATATATAAATATATATATACATATATATATAAATATATATACATACATATATATATATATATATATATATATATATATATATATATATATATATATATATATCTATAAAAATTTTACCCTTATGTTAAAACTATTCTTTCAGAGTTGTCCACAGAGCAAAGCTAACGAACCTCGTAATGAGGACCCAGAGACTGTAGACAATGTGAATAAAATACAAAATGTCAACGGTCTACTACAAGAAAGTCAAAAACAAATGGAGCTTCCTTTAACTGATAACGATCAAGCATCTTCAATTGATGTTATGTCTGGACGTTATGGGAATGGATTGACTTCGAAGGCTTCTCTTGCTATTTCAGAGGTAAGAATCAATGAAGAAATTACTAACATGGGTGGTTCAACCTCACAATAATTCAATTTTTCTATATTGAGTTAATAAATAGCTTTACATCTCAAATTAATTCACAGTGCTATTATTTTTTTCCTTACAGAATCTATCAATAAATATAAAAGGAAAGTCACCAGCGCAAGCAAAAAATTTCAAAACTGTGACCCCATCATCAGGAGAGAATGATGCAAGGTTACTAAATTCAAGAGATATGCTCAACAAGGATTGGAAGGAAGAATCACACACTAACAGATATGAGGGGTCCATCAAAGCTGTCTTACAAAATGAATCAGAAGCTAACAGAGATAAAAGGTTTATCACTTCTAAGGATAATCAATCCTCTGTCCAGAAGAATGAATCACAAGATAACAAAGGTGTCGTGGTCACCGAAGCTGCCGTTAAAGAAGACACAGAGGTTAACACACATACAAGGTTCACTGATTCTAAGGATAATCTTGAATCTGTCTCAAAGGACGAATCAGTTGCCAAGATAGATGTTGGGTCCAACGAAGCTGTCGTAGACGAAGAATCAGAGGCTAACACAGATATTGTGGTCACCAATACTAAAGACAGTCGAGAATCTGTCTGGAAGCAAGAATTGGAGGCTTGTAGATATGAGGGGTTCATCGACACTCCCCTAAAGAATGAATCAGAAGCCAACAGATATAAAATCAACAACAGTTCTGAAGAAAATCAATTCTCAGTCCAGAAGGTTGAATCACAGCCTAACAGAGATGTCATGTTCATCGAAGCTGCTGAAAAAGAAGAATCTGAGGCTAACACACATACAGGGTTCACTGACTCTAAAGATAAGCTTGAATCTGTCTCGAAGGAAGAATCCTTTGCCGAGAGAGATGTTAGGTCCATTGAAGCTGTCACAGACAAAGAATCAGACCTGGACACAGATGTTGGGGTCACCAATTCTAAAGACATGCAAGAATCTGCCTGGAAGCAAGAAGTGGGGGCTAGTAGATATGAGGCGTCCAACGACACTGCCCTAGAGAATGAATCAGAAGCCAACAGATATAAATGCTTCACCAGTTCTCAAGATAATCACTCCTCTGTCAAGAACGATGAATCAAAGGCTAACAGAGATGTCGTGTTTATCGAAGCTGTCGTAAAAGAAGAACAGGCTAAAGCACATACAGGGTTCAATGATTCTAAAGATATGCTTGAATGTGTCTCGAAGAATAAATCAGTTGCCAAGGGAGATGTTGGGTCCATCAAAGCTGTCATAGACGAAGAATCAGAGGCGGACACATATATTGGTGTCACCAATTCTAAAGACATGCAAAAATCTGTCTGCATGCAAGAATTGGAGGCTAGTAGATATGAGGGGTCCATCGACGCTGCCCTAGAGAACCAATTAGAAGCCAACAGATATAAATGCTTCACTAGTTCTAAAGATAATCACTCCTATGTCCACAACGATGAGTCACAGGCTAACATATATGTTATGTCTATCAAACCTGCGATAAAGGAAAAATCAGAGGCTAATACAAAAACACGATTCACTGATTCTTATGATAAGCTTGAATCTGTCTCCAAGGATGAATCAGTTGCCATGAGAGATGTTGGGTCCATCATAGCTGTCATACACGAAGAATCAGACACTGACACAGATATTGTGGTCACTAATTCTAAAGACAAACTAGAATCAGATTGGAAGCAAGAATTAGAGGCTAACGAGGAAATTTTATTCATTGAAGATGTCCAAGAGGAACAATCAGATGCTAATAGAGATGTGGCATTCACCAAACTTGTCCTAGAAGAAGAATCAGAGGATACCTCAGATGTAAGGTTAATTGATTCTAAAGATAACACTTACTCTGTCTGGAACAAAGATACAAAAGCTAACAAAGATGTTGGGTTCAACGAAAATTCTACGGATGAGCAAACAGAACATGGTTACTTTCACCCACAAACTCACATCAATAAAAATACAGCGAATATAACAGTAAAAGAAGTATCAGAACACGACACTGACATTTCAGAGAGGTCATCTACTTCATTCAAGATTAATCAACAAGAATTGCAAAAAAGTTTCACGCCAACTGACAAAACCAATGCATTTCTTTACAATAACAAATGCACCTCACTGAAAGTTATTAAAAAGGGCTCATTTGATGTTGATACTTTCTACGAGAGTGCTCGCCTTCATTTCCAAAAGGGGGAAAACGTTTCCATTCACGAGGGAACTTCTACTTCCGTTAGCGGTGATGTCAATAAAAGAATCATTTGCCTTCTGGAGGATCAAGAAAACGAAATAGTCACTTCTTTAGAAGACGAATATAAATACACGGTAAGAATCCATTTATCTAATAAAAAAAAAAATCTGTTTTTGAAAATTATGTATGATTTCTTTTAATTTCCTGAAAAAAACATAATTCAAAAAAATAAATTCAATTAATACATCTTTCCTTTACTTTTTTCAGATGTTCGTAGATGTCATATCGTATCTAGAGAATGAAATAGAGATTGAAGTACTTAGTGATAATAAAATATTAGTCAAATGTTCTTCAGTAATGAACAACGACGGTGAACTTGACCATCTAAAAGACTGTTACAGAACCTTCGACATACCTACTGGCTTGGAGATGGAATCAGGTATTTGTGGACTTTCTACCGACGGAATTCTTGCGATTACCTTCAATAAAAAGGTTAGTGAAATAATTTCCACTTTTTTATGTACAATGATTTTAGTAATATTGAAAATACACAACTATTCATAGATGTATACGATGTTACAATAACATTACTAAGATGCATTTCAAAATAAAAATTGTTTTGTATTACCCCGACACAGGTCTTATTAGATGCTCTACAAGTAAAGAATTCAGACGAAGTTTGCTTTACTGAGAACTCTGAGAAAGATAAGGAATCTCACAACGTTGAGGAAAGAGTAAAGCTCACTTGGGAGGGAGCCTCCAACCCCTTTGATTTTAATGGCAGGAATCTCACCGTATCTAATCAAGATGAAGATATATATTGTTCTTCTGATATACAAGCATTAACAGACCAGATCATTACTACAGGAAATGGATTGACTGGAGAACAAGAATCTTTGTCAAGAGATCACAATAAGTTCATGGAAGTAAGCTGTTCTTCAGATGATGCTCACCATCATTATGAAGTGGGTAGTGGACAAAAGGGAAAAGAAAGTGTAAATCTTACATCTTCCAATAACATAAAGCATGAAATTCATCATGATTATCACATTGACCGTTGCAAAGATAATGATGCAAATGAAAATTCAAAGATTATGAGGCAGAAAAAGGATGTGATTTCGTCTTTAGAAAATGTTATTTCACTTGGCATTTTTGAGAATCAATCTGCATTCAAGTCAGTCCTCCCTGCAGTCAAAAATGGCACCATGCAAATGCCATACACCGATAACTGCATCTCAATACATGTTGAAGAAAAGGGACTCTTCGGTGAGGATACATTCTTTGACAGAGCTCGTCTTCATTTTGCACGGCCAGTTAGGGAGTTGACGTCCAATGCAGGACATTTTTCTTCTGAAACTGATGCACACACAGACTTTAAGAATCTTAGACCAGCAGCTGAGTGTAATGAAGAAAGAATATCAACTTTCGCAGAAGATGAACAATACTACATGGTAGGTGTTCATGCAGTGAATCGTTTCCCAGTTCGTTTGATTGTGCATTTTAAAACTTATCTCTCTTTTCTTTAGTAAAAATCTCTAATTTTTTGTTCTCAATCTGTCTTCAGATCATCTTAGATGTCGGTATCTACACAAAGAAGACACATATCGATATAAAAGTCAAGGAACAAAAGGAAGTGGTAATAGAATGGGCTTTCTTAACCAACGAAGAAGGTCAACATTTGAAATCCTTTTCACAAAGATTTGAATTACCCTCTACTATTGATGTGGAATCAGGCTTCAGTGGAATGTCATCTGATGGCATTCTGGCAATCACATTCCTTAAAAAGGTTAGTAAAATAAAAAAAAATAAAAAACTTGTGTATACCAATGATGAAATAGTTCAACATAAAACGTTCAATGATCCAGATTTCGTAATCGAAATACAATAATATTCTTGTATAAAAACCATTTTAAATTATATTCCATTATTCAATGGATATAAGAATTATAGGAAATTTAACACATATCAAATGTTTATTTATTACTCTGATCATTTATATGTTTGAATTCCATGCGCAAATAAATATTTTGCTCTTACTATCATATCAATTCAAAAAGTCAAATATAAAATTTTAAGTCAACTGTTCCTTTTCTTTACTTTACAGAATCAGTCAAGTGGTGTTGAAAGGTCTTTGAGTCAAGATGAAGTCAGGAAAGTCAGTACCCTTACCCAAACACTTAATAGGGACCCAAACTTCATCCAGTCCAAAGGCTTTATCATTACATCCGAAGGAGGAAGAAACTGCAAAAGTGTTTCGGATGTTGCAAGATGGGAGGAGTCAAGTGAAGCTACGGGTGCTTCTACCCTAGAAACCTATTATGCTAATGTCAGACTTCTTCCATTCACTAAAAGGGGACTCTTCTTCCACGATTCTTTCTTCCACGAGGTCCATACTCTTTTCCAGACAGCATTGAATAAGGTTCTAATGAGTACAGTCGACCAGAATTGTGAAAATGCAAGTGACATCGAGACATACCATTGCTTAAGAGACCAGAATCCAAACTTGGAAAACCAGGCATTCCATACTCAAGAAGACCACCACAGCTATAAGGTGAGAAATTGTTCAAATATTTTCTTTTTTGGTGAAAGTAATAAACCTAATAACCATTACCATGATTTCCTGAAATAATGAATTTGAACACAACAGTCACTGAATTATTCAACATATTCTGCTGTTCTAACCCAACAGGTGGTGCTGGATGTAGCAAACCTCTCTGAAGAGTCAATTGTGGTTTATGTAGTCGATAAGAAAGAACTTGTGATAGAAGGGCAGGTAGAGAAGACAGATACCTCTTCATCGTCACTTCAGTCTTTCAAGAGAGCCTTTTCTCTTCCACAAACAACTGACTTCATTGAAGCAACAGCTACTCTATCTTCAGACGGAGTTCTATTTGTCGACTTTTCCAAGCGAATTGGTGTACAGAGAGACTAACAGCATAAAAATTGACCTTCATTCTTAGGCTAAACGTTTTCAACAAGAGTGTTATTATATCTTTATTTTTTATTCATAAATAATACATTTTTTTCAGATATCAATAAATTTCTCATATAAAAAGATATTTCAACCAAATTTTTCTTCAATCCCTGTTTCTAAAAGACTGAGTTACAGAAAATCGCAAATCTTCGCAAAATCCATGCATAATGATTCACATGACATCCTTTTAGGTCCTGATATAGAGAGTGAAAATGATTGACCATATTTAATATATATTCTTTTCAAAATAACCAATACAAAGTTACTGAAAGGGTAATTGAAGGATTGAAAAGATTGAATGACATAAAAATATTCTTGCATCATTCAAAGCTTCTTTTGTATAACACTATTATTATTATTAGCTTAGCTACAACCCTCGCTGGAAAAGCAAGATACTAAAAGCCCAAGGGCTCTAATAGGGAAAAATAGCCCAGTGAGGAAAGGATATAAGGAAATAAATAGATAGGCGAATAAATTAACAATAAAATATTTTCAAAACAGTAACATCAAAACAGATATGTCATATATAAACTATAAAAAGACTTAAGTTAGTCTGTTCAACATAAAAATATTCGCTGCAACTTTGAACTTTTGAAGTTCTACTGATTCAACTACCTGATTAGGAAGATCATTTCACAACTTAGTCAAAGCTGGAATAAAACTTGTAGAATATTGTGCAGTATTGAGCCTCATGATGGAGAATCCTGACTATTAGAATTAACTACATGCCTAGTATTACGAACAGGATGGAACTGTCCAAGAAGATCTAAATGTAAAGGATGATTAGAATTATGAAAAATCTTATGCAACATAAATAACGAGCTAGTTGAACGGCAGTGCCAGAGATTAATATCTAGTTCAGGAATAAGAAATTTTATAGACCGTAAGTTCCTGTCCAATAAATTAAGATGAGAATGAGCAGCTGAAGACCAAATAAGAGAACACTTCTTCAGAATAGATTGATCAAAGAAATCTTAAAAGACTCTCTCAATAAGCCAATGTTTTATGCGACTGAAAAAGACACAGACCTAACGTGCTTCTCAAAGGTAAATTTGCTGTCGGGAATCACACCTAATATCATAAGTCATAGAGAGTTAAAAAATCATTATCAATGCTGAGATCTCGATGTTGAGGAGCCACTGTCCTTGACCTACTTACAATCATACTTTTAAGTTTTGTTAGGATACAACTTCATGACCCAAATTTGCACCATGCACCAATTTTAGCTAGTTCTCCATTAAGGGATTCAGCAATCCCAGATATACATTCAAGAGATGGAATTGAAGCAAAGAGTGTAGCATCATCTGCATATGCAACAAGCTTGTTTTTTAGGCCAAATAACATGTCATGTATATATAGTATGAAAAGTAATGGGCCAAGAACACTACCCTAAGAAACACCAGATACCATATTCCTATCCTCACTATGGTGCTCTTCAACAACAACTCTTTGCGATCTATTACTTAAAAATTCAATAATGATGTTAAAAAACGACCCACCCACTCCCAACTGTTTGAGTTTGAAAACAAGTGCCTCATGATTAACATGGTCAAAGGCAGCACTAAAATCAAAGCCAATCATACGAACTTCCTGACCATAATCAAGGGCTGTAAGAAGGGCATCACTTGCTCCAAGGCCTTTACGAAAACCAAATTGCAAACTAGGGAACAGATGAATACCTTCAGCAAACATATTAAGACGTTTTACCAGAAGACGTTCAAAAACTTTAAATAATATGGTAGTTATGGAAATTGGGCAGTAATCAGTTGGACTTGAGCTAACACCAACACATTCACATAGTGGAGTAACATTACCCCTTCTCCAACATGAGCTAAGAGCTCCTCTTCTTGCTAACTTGTGCAAAATAACAGATAACTTTGGAGCTAAGAAATCTGCAGTCTTTACAATAAATATAGGTAAATATCATTTGGGTCTAGATATCCATAAGCATCAAGGTCCATCAACAGAGTTTTAATTTCACGAGATAAAAAAGCTAAACTACTTCGTTTAGCTACAGGAAAACAAGAATGAGGAAGATTATGTTTCTCATTAGTCTGTTTACTGTCAAACACATCGGACTAAAGGGTTGCCTTTTCCTTTGGACAGTGAGTGACAGAGCCATCTGGTTTAAGTAAAGGAGGAGCTGTTGCTTCTACACCAAAGAGTGCAGATTTAAGGGTAGTCCACCCCTTATATTCCTGGGTTGTACCAGATAGGGTTTTTTTATGGTTAAATTGTATTCATTTTCAGTTGAAGCATAAACTGAGCAAAAGCTCTAAGCAGAGTATAGTTATTCTAAGTCAAATCTGATCTGTTACCTTTCCAAATATGATAGGCTTCTTGCTTCTCCAAATAAGCACGTATACAATCACCATTAAACCAGGGTTTGTCCTTCACTCGGTATCTTAGCACACGAGAAGGGATATACCTATCAATTATGTTGACAAGATTCTCATTCAAAGGGACAACAGGGTCAGCACTACAGTAAAAAGAGGAATGAGGAACTCTAACTTCCTCATTCCTGTTTTCCTGAGGCTAAACTGACTAGTTTAGCTTTTCGATCTCGTGAAATTAAAGTTCTGTTGAAGGACCTTCATGCTTATGGAGGTGTCCTTTGTTTTTTTATAAAGACTACAGATTTCTTAGCGCCATAGTTATCTGTTATTTTGCGCAAATTAGCAAGAAGAGGAACTTTTAGCACTTGTTGGAGAAATGGTAATGTTACTCCATTATGTAAATGTATGTATTTGTGGTGGCTCAAGTCCAACTGATTATCCCCCAATTTCCATAACTACCATATTATCTAAGGTTTTTGATCTTCTAGCAAAATGTCTTAATAGGTTTTCTGAAGGTAATAATCTGTTCCCTAGTTGGCAATTTGGTTTTCGTAGAGGCCTTGGAGCATCTGATGCTGTTCTTACAATCTCCAATGCAGCGCAGATATCCCTTGATTGTGGTCTAGAAGTTCGTATGATTGGCCTTGATTTTAGTGCTGCCTTTGACCATGTTAATCATGAGGCCATTGTTTTCAAACTCAAATAGTTGGGAGTGGGTGGGTCGTTTCTTAGCATTATTATTGAATCTTTAAGCAATAGATCTCAAAGTTGTTATTATTGGTCACCATAGTGAGTATAGGAATGTGATATATGGTGTTCCACAGGGTAGTATTCTTGGCCCATTACTTTTCATACTACATACACATGACATGTGGTTTGGCCTAGAAAACAAACTTGTTGCATATCCAGACGATGCTACTCTAATTGCATCAATTCCATCTCCTGAATGTAGATCTGGGGTTGTTGAATCCATGAATAGAGATCTAGCTAAAATTAGTGCATGGTGCAAATTATAGGGTAGGAAGTTGAATCATAACAAACTCAAAGTCTGATTGTAAGTAGGTCAAGGACCGTGGCTCCTAAACATCCATATCTCACCATTGATAATTTTCTTTAACTTTGTATAACTTTTAAAATTCTAGGAGTGATTACTGACAGCAAATTCACTTTTGAAAAACACCTTAAGTCTCTGTCTTCTTCAGTTGCACAAAAAATTTTCAGTGATCAATCTATTCTGAAGAAGTGTTTTAATTCTTTCATTCTATATTGTTTCGAGTATTTTTTTTCCAGTATGGTCTTCAGCTGCTGATTCTCATCTTAATTTGTTGGACAGGAACTTACGGTCTATTAAATTTCTTATTCTTGATTTAGATATTAATCTTTGGCACTGTTGTTCAATTAGTTCATTATGCATCTTACATAAGATTTTTCATAATTCTCATCATCATTTACATTCAAATCTTCCTAGACAGTTCCATCCTGTTCGTAAAACTAGGCGTGCAGTTATTTCCAACAGTCAGGCCTTCTCCATCATTAGGCTCAATACTACACAGTATTCTACAAGTTTTATTCCAGCTGTAACCAAGTTGTGGAATGTTTTTCCTAATCGGGTGGTTGAATCAGTGGAATTTCAAAAGTTAAAACTTGCAGGAAATATTTTCATGTTGAACAGGCTGACATAAGTCTTTTTATAGTCTATATATGCATTATCTGTTTTAATGTTATGTTTTTTAAATATTTTATTCTAACTTCTTATATCGTTTATTTATTTGGAGCCGTTGGGCCTACAGCATCTTGCTTTTCCAACTAAGGTTGTAGCCTGGCTGGTAAAAATAACAATAAGGATAATATACAATTGAGACCTATTCAAGCCCAAAAGGTCAATCAAAATATTCCAATCGTCTTGAGATTTCATATAAATCTTACATGAGTACGATACCTCAGGGACAGGCTTTCTCAGTTTTCACTACTAATGAAATCAAGGCTTGATCACATGTCGCAACTGGAGAACAAACCTTACTTCTTATGATGAAAGGGGAGTTGGTGTATGCAAGGTCCAAGCAGTTACTACACCTGCGAGTAGCTTCACTTATGATTTGCTTGCAGCCTAATTCAGAGGCAAAGTCTAATGCTCTTAAGCCATGACGATACGTGTGAGAAACAAAATTTAACCACTCCCTATGGTGAGCATTGAAATCACCAACAAAGACAAGAGGCCTTTCTATCATCTTCTTGTATCTTAGCCATAATGGTAAGAAGACAATCAAAGATAGAATCATCCATGTCTGGATTCCGGTAGATCGAACACAATTAGAAGTTGTTATACCAGCCACAAACTTTTATTACCTGAATCTCATGACATCAACAATTATGGCAGGAATTATGAGAAGCATGGTACTCAGTCCTTATATACAGCATCATTTCCCTAGCCCGAGGAACACATCACGTTTCAAAATTATTGGCTTCTTAAAACTAGTAATAACGAGCTCAGACGAATGCCTCATATTAGAGAAACCAAAGTTTCTGAATACAGAAGCCTATCATACTGTTTGGATGCAACTGTAAGGTCTTCAATATTTGCTTGAATACCATGAATATTGCAATATAGTACACGACATTGACAAAATCTAGGACACATTGGTTCTGGATTTTGCCGAATGTCTCCAGACAGTATTAATGGTAATAAAAAAAGACACATCATACTTAACTAGTAAATTAACAAGAATGATAAAAACAATCTGTTTTAAGGTGTTTGTGGAGTTTCTACTGAAGGAATTATTTTGGTTACCTTCAATAAAAAGGTTAGTAAAATAATTACCACTTTTTTATGTACAATAATTCTAGTAATATTGAAAATACCACAACTATTCATAGTTGTATTGGATATATCAACATTACTAACAGGCATTTCAAGACAAGAAGTGTTTTGAGTTTCCCTGACACAGGTCTAATTGGATGCTCTACAAGAAAAGAATTCAGACGAAGTTTGCTTTACTGAGAACTCTGAGAAAGATCAGGAATCTTACAACTTTGGGGAAAGAGTAAAGCTCAAACACCATTGGTTTTACTGGCAGAAATCTCACCTTATCTAATCAGGATGAAGATATGTATTGTTCTTCTGATATACATACATTAATTGATCAGATCATTATAACAAGAAATGGATTAACTAAAGAACAAAAATCTTTGTCAAAAAATCACAATAAGTTCATGGAAGTAAGCTGTTCTTCAGATGATGCTCATCAACATTGTGAAATGGCTGAGGGACAAGAAGGAAAAGAAAGTGTAAATCTTACATCTTCCAATAACATAAAGTATGAAAATCTTTATGATGATCACATTGACCGTTGCAGAGATAATGATGCCAATGAAAATACAAAGATGATGAAGAAGAAAAAGGATGTGATTCCGTCTTTAGAAAATGCTTTTTCACTTGGCATTTCTGATAATCCTTCTACATTCAAGTCAGTCCTCCCTGCGGTCAAAAATGGCACCGTGCAAATTCCATACACCAATAACTGCATCTCAATACATGTTGAAGAAAAGCAACTCTTCGGTGAGGATGCATTCTTTGACAGAGCTCGTCCTCACTTTGCATGGACAGTCGAAGTCCAAATCCGGAAATTTTTCTTCTGAATATGACGCACATAGATTATAAGAATCTTAGACCAACAGCAGAGTGTAATGAAGACAGAATATCAACTTTCGCTGAAGATGAACAATACTTCACGGTAAGTGATCATGTAGTGAATTGTTTCCCAGTTCATTTGATTGTGTATCTTAGAACTTATCTCTCTTTTCTTTAGTGAAAATCTCCAATTGTTTGTTTTCAATCTATCTTCAGATCATCTTCGATGTCGGCACCTACAAAAAGAAGACACATATCGATATAAAATTAAAGGAAAAAAGGAAGTGGTAAAAGAATGGGCTTCCTTAACCAATGAAGGCCAACATTTGAAATCCTTTTCGAAAAAAATTCGAACTACCCTCTTGTATTGATGTGGAATCAGGCTTCAATGGAATCTTGTCTGATGGCATTCTCATGATCACATTCCTTAAAAAGGTTAGTAAAATTACGAAACTTATGTTTGATAAGGATGAGGTAGTTCAACATAAAATGTTCAATGATCCAGATTCTGTAATCTAAATACAATAATATTCTCATTTATAAAAATTTCTTGAATTATATTCTAGTAATTCAATGGATAGCAGAAATATTCCTCTGATTCCACAAATGTTTGAAAGACAACAACATTCATCAATGTAAGCACACAAATTTAATCCATGTGCAAGTCAATATATAGAATATGATAAAAACTGATTGTATAATGACTTTATTGAGAGACAACAGCAGATTATATATTTTGCTTTCACTATACTATCAATTCCAATATTCTAATACAAAACTTTATGCCATATATTGCTTTTCTTTACCTTACAGAGTCAGTCAAGTGGTGTTGGAAGATCTTTGAGTCAAGATGAAGCCAGGAAAGGCAGTACTCTTACCCAAACCCTTACTAGTGACACAAATCTCAGCCAGTCCGAGGGCTTTATCATTATGTCCGAAGGAGGAAGAAATTGCAGAAATGCTTCGCATGTTGCAAGATGGGTAGAGTCAAATCAGGAAACTTCCAGGTGCAATACAGGTGCTCAGAGAGTTTATGCCTCAACTGAAAAGGAGTACAATTTAACCATAAAAGAAACACTTTCTGGTACAACTCAAGAACATAAATGGTGGTCTACCCTTAAATCTGCACTCTTTGGTGTAGATGCAACAGTTCCTCCTTTACTTAAACCAGATGGCTCAGTCACTCACTGTCCAAAGGAAAAGGCAACCCTTTTGGCTGATGTTTTTGACAGTAAACAGAGTAATGAAAAACTTGAACTTCCTCATTCCTGTTTTCCTGAGGCTAAACTAACTAGTTTAGCTTTTCGATCTCGTGAGATTAAAGCTCTGTTGGTGGATCTTGATGCTTATGGAGGAGTAGACCCAAATGGTATTTTTCCTTTGTTTTTTATAAAGACAGCAGATTTCTTAGCTCCAAAGTTATCTGTTATTTTGCGCAAGTTAGCAAGAAGAGGAGCTTTTAGCACTAGTTGGAGAATTGGTAATGTTACTCCTCTATGTAAATGTGTTTGTGGTAGCTCAAGTCCCACTGATTACCGCCCAATTTCCATAACTCCCATATTATCTAAAGTTTTTGAACGTCTTCTGGCAAAACGTCTTAATAGTTTTGCTGAAGGTAATCATCTACTCCCTAGTTTGCAATTTGGTTTTCGTAAAGGCCTTGGAGCATGTGATGCCCTTCTTACAATCTCCAATGCTGTACAGAAATCCCTTGATTGTGGTCGGGAAGTTCGTATGATTGGCCTTGATTTTAGTGCTGCCTTTGACCGCGTTAATCACGAGGCCCTTGTTTTCAAACTGAAACAGTTGGGAGTGGGTGGGTCGTTTCTTAGCATTATTATTGATTTTTTAAGTAATAGATCTCAAAGAGTTGTTGTTGATGGGCACCATAGTGATTATAGGAATGTGATATCCGGTGTTCCACAGGGTAGTGTTCTTGGCCCATTACTTTTCATACTATATACACATGACATGTGGTTTGGCCTAGAAAACAAGCTTGTTGCATATGCAGATGATGCTACTCTCTTTGCATCAATTCCATCCCCTGATGTAGATCTAGGGTTGGTGAATCCCTTAATAGAGATTTAGCTAAAATTAGTGCATGGTGCAAATTATGGGGTATGAAGTTGAATCCTAACAAAACTCAAAGTATGATTGTAAGTAGGTCAAGGACGGTGGCTCCTCAACATCCGGATCTCAGTATTGATAATGTTTCTTTAAATATGTATGACTCTTTCAAAATTTTAGGTGTGATTCTCGACAGTAAATTTACTTTTGAGAAACATATAAGGTCTTTGTCTTCTTCAATTGCACAAAAAATAGGCTTATTGAGAAAGTCTTTCAAGATTTTCGGTGATCAATCTATTCTGAAGAAGTGTTTTAATTCTTTCATTCTACCTTGTTTTGAGTATTGTTCTCCTGTCTGGTCTTCAGCTGCTGATTCTCATCTTAATTTGTTGGACAGAAACTTACGGTCTATTAAATTTCTTATTCCTGATCTAGATATTAATCTCTGGCACCGTCGTTCAATTAGTTCATTATGCATGTTGCATAAGATTTTTCATAACTCTGACCATCCTTTACATTCAGATCTCCCAGGACAATTCTATCCTGTTCGTAATACTAGGCAGGCAGTTAATTCTAATAGCCAGGCTTTCTCCATCACAAGGCTCAATACTACGCAGTACTCTAGAAGTTTTATTCCAGCTGTTACCAAGTTGTGGAATGATCTTCCTAATCGGGTGGTTGAATCAGTAGAACTTCAAAAGTTCAAAGTTGGAGCAAATGCTTTTTTGTTGACCAGGCGGACATGAGTCTTTTTTGCCGAATGTCTCCAGACAGTATTAATGGTAATAAAAAAAGACACATCATACTTAACTAGTAAATTAACAAGAATGATAAAAACAATCTGTTTTAAGGTGTTTGTGGAGTTTCTACTGAAGGAATTATTTTGGTTACCTTCAATAAAAAGGTTAGTAAAATAATTACCACTTTTTTATGTACAATAATTCTAGTAATATTGAAAATACCACAACTATTCATAGTTGTATTGGATATATCAACATTACTAACAGGCATTTCAAGACAAGAAGTGTTTTGAGTTTCCCTGACACAGGTCTAATTGGATGCTCTACAAGAAAAGAATTCAGACGAAGTTTGCTTTACTGAGAACTCTGAGAAAGATCAGGAATCTTACAACTTTGGGGAAAGAGTAAAGCTCAAACACCATTGGTTTTACTGGCAGAAATCTCACCTTATCTAATCAGGATGAAGATATGTATTGTTCTTCTGATATACATACATTAATTGATCAGATCATTATAACAAGAAATGGATTAACTAAAGAACAAAAATCTTTGTCAAAAAATCACAATAAGTTCATGGAAGTAAGCTGTTCTTCAGATGATGCTCATCAACATTGTGAAATGGCTGAGGGACAAGAAGGAAAAGAAAGTGTAAATCTTACATCTTCCAATAACATAAAGTATGAAAATCTTTATGATGATCACATTGACCGTTGCAGAGATAATGATGCCAATGAAAATACAAAGATGATGAAGAAGAAAAAGGATGTGATTCCGTCTTTAGAAAATGCTTTTTCACTTGGCATTTCTGATAATCCTTCTACATTCAAGTCAGTCCTCCCTGCGGTCAAAAATGGCACCGTGCAAATTCCATACACCAATAACTGCATCTCAATACATGTTGAAGAAAAGCAACTCTTCGGTGAGGATGCATTCTTTGACAGAGCTCGTCCTCACTTTGCATGGACAGTCGAAGTCCAAATCCGGAAATTTTTCTTCTGAATATGACGCACATAGATTATAAGAATCTTAGACCAACAGCAGAGTGTAATGAAGACAGAATATCAACTTTCGCTGAAGATGAACAATACTTCACGGTAAGTGATCATGTAGTGAATTGTTTCCCAGTTCATTTGATTGTGTATCTTAGAACTTATCTCTCTTTTCTTTAGTGAAAATCTCCAATTGTTTGTTTTCAATCTATCTTCAGATCATCTTCGATGTCGGCACCTACAAAAAGAAGACACATATCGATATAAAATTAAAGGAAAAAAGGAAGTGGTAAAAGAATGGGCTTCCTTAACCAATGAAGGCCAACATTTGAAATCCTTTTCGAAAAAAATTCGAACTACCCTCTTGTATTGATGTGGAATCAGGCTTCAATGGAATCTTGTCTGATGGCATTCTCATGATCACATTCCTTAAAAAGGTTAGTAAAATTACGAAACTTATGTTTGATAAGGATGAGGTAGTTCAACATAAAATGTTCAATGATCCAGATTCTGTAATCTAAATACAATAATATTCTCATTTATAAAAATTTCTTGAATTATATTCTAGTAATTCAATGGATAGCAGAAATATTCCTCTGATTCCACAAATGTTTGAAAGACAACAACATTCATCAATGTAAGCACACAAATTTAATCCATGTGCAAGTCAATATATAGAATATGATAAAAACTGATTGTATAATGACTTTATTGAGAGACAACAGCAGATTATATATTTTGCTTTCACTATACTATCAATTCCAATATTCTAATACAAAACTTTATGCCATATATTGCTTTTCTTTACCTTACAGAGTCAGTCAAGTGGTGTTGGAAGATCTTTGAGTCAAGATGAAGCCAGGAAAGGCAGTACTCTTACCCAAACCCTTACTAGTGACACAAATCTCAGCCAGTCCGAGGGCTTTATCATTATGTCCGAAGGAGGAAGAAATTGCAGAAATGCTTCGCATGTTGCAAGATGGGTAGAGTCAAATCAGGAAACTTCCAGGTGCAATACAGGTGCTCAGAGAGTTTATGCCTCAACTGAAAAGGAGTACAATTTAACCATAAAAGAAACACTTTCTGGTACAACTCAAGAACATAAATGGTGGTCTACCCTTAAATCTGCACTCTTTGGTGTAGATGCAACAGTTCCTCCTTTACTTAAACCAGATGGCTCAGTCACTCACTGTCCAAAGGAAAAGGCAACCCTTTTGGCTGATGTTTTTGACAGTAAACAGAGTAATGAAAAACTTGAACTTCCTCATTCCTGTTTTCCTGAGGCTAAACTAACTAGTTTAGCTTTTCGATCTCGTGAGATTAAAGCTCTGTTGGTGGATCTTGATGCTTATGGAGGAGTAGACCCAAATGGTATTTTTCCTTTGTTTTTTATAAAGACAGCAGATTTCTTAGCTCCAAAGTTATCTGTTATTTTGCGCAAGTTAGCAAGAAGAGGAGCTTTTAGCACTAGTTGGAGAATTGGTAATGTTACTCCTCTATGTAAATGTGTTTGTGGTAGCTCAAGTCCCACTGATTACCGCCCAATTTCCATAACTCCCATATTATCTAAAGTTTTTGAACGTCTTCTGGCAAAACGTCTTAATAGGTTTGCTGAAGGTAATCATCTACTCCCTAGTTTGCAATTTGGTTTTCGTAAAGGCCTTGGAGCATGTGATGCCCTTCTTACAATCTCCAATGCTGTACAGAAATCCCTTGATTGTGGTCGGGAAGTTCGTATGATTGGCCTTGATTTTAGTGCTGCCTTTGACCGCGTTAATCATGAGGCCCTTGTTTTCAAACTGAAACAGTTGGGAGTGGGTGGGTCGTTTCTTAGCATTATTATTGATTTTTTAAGTAATAGATCTCAAAGAGTTGTTGTTGATGGGCACCATAGTGATTATAGGAATGTGATATCCGGTGTTCCACAGGGTAGTGTTCTTGGCCCATTACTTTTCATACTATATACACATGACATGTGGTTTGGCCTAGAAAACAAGCTTGTTGCATATGCAGATGATGCTACTCTCTTTGCATCAATTCCATCCCCTGATGTAGATCTAGGGTTGGTGAATCCCTTAATAGAGATTTAGCTAAAATTAGTGCATGGTGCAAATTATGGGGTATGAAGTTGAATCCTAACAAAACTCAAAGTATGATTGTAAGTAGGTCAAGGACGGTGGCTCCTCAACATCCGGATCTCAGTATTGATAATGTTTCTTTAAATATGTATGACTCTTTCAAAATTTTAGGTGTGATTCTCGACAGTAAATTTACTTTTGAGAAACATATAAGGTCTTTGTCTTCTTCAATTGCACAAAAAATAGGCTTATTGAGAAAGTCTTTCAAGATTTTCGGTGATCAATCTATTCTGAAGAAGTGTTTTAATTCTTTCATTCTACCTTGTTTTGAGTATTGTTCTCCTGTCTGGTCTTCAGCTGCTGATTCTCATCTTAATTTGTTGGACAGAAACTTACGGTCTATTAAATTTCTTATTCCTGATCTAGATATTAATCTCTGGCACCGTCGTTCAATTAGTTCATTATGCATGTTGCATAAGATTTTTCATAACTCTGACCATCCTTTACATTCAGATCTCCCAGGACAATTCTATCCTGTTCGTAATACTAGGCAGGCAGTTAATTCTAATAGCCAGGCCTTCTCCATCACAAGGCTCAATACTACGCAGTACTCTAGAAGTTTTATTCCAGCTGTTACCAAGTTGTGGAATGATCTTCCTAATCGGGTGGTTGAATCAGTAGAACTTCAAAAGTTCAAAGTTGGAGCAAATGCTTTTTTGTTGACCAGGCGGACATGAGTCTTTTTATAGTTTATTTATGACATATTTGTTTTTGATGTTGTTAATAGTTTATATATGACATGTCTGTTTTGACGTTGTTACTTATTTCAGAATGATTTATTGTTAATTTGTTCTCTTCATGTTAATTTCCTTATTTCCTTTCCTCACTGGGCTATTTTTCCCCGTTGGAGCCCCTGGGCTTATAGCATCTTGCTTTTCCAACTAGGGTTGTAGCTTGGATAGTAGTAATAATAATAATAATAATAATAATAATAATTCTACCTTAGAAAGTTGTTTTGCTAATGTCAGACTTCTTACTTTCACTAAAAGGGGACTTTTCTTTCACGATTCTTTCTCCCATGAGATCCATACTCTTTTTCAGACAGCAATGAATAAGGTTCTAATGAGATGTACTGACGACCATAATTGTAAGAATGCAAGTGACATCGAGACATACCATTGCTTAAGAGACCAGAATCCAAACTTCGAAAATCAGGCATTCCATGCTCAAGAAGACCACCACAGCTACAAGATGAGAAATAGTTCTAATATTTTTTTCTGTGAACGTAATATATCTAATAACCATCACCAAACTCTCCTAAAATAATGGATTTGAACATAACAGTCACTGAATTATTCAACATATTCTGCTGTTCTAACCCAACAGGTGGTGCTGGATGTAGCAAACCTCTGTGAAGAGTCAACTGTGGTTTATGTAGTCGATAAGAAAGAACTTGTGATAGAAGGGCAGGTAGAGAAGACAGATACATCTCCATCGTCACTTCAGTCCTTCAAGAGAGCCTTTTCTCTTCCACAAACGACTGACTTCATTGAAGCAACAGCTACTCTGTCTTCAGACGGAGTTCTATTTGTCGACTTTTCCAAGAGAATTGGTGTACAGAGAGACTAGCAGCATGCAGATCAACCATTATTCTTAGGTTAAAGGCTTCCAATATGAGAGTTAATAAATATTCATTTTTAATTCATAAATAATAAATCTATTGAGATATTTGTAATTTTCGTATATAAAAATATCTTTTCATACAAAGTTTTCTTCAACCCCCATTGCTATAATGAGTTACAAAAAAATATCTGTAAATCTACACAAAATACACGCAAAATCATTCAGATGACATCATTTTAGGTCAGAATATAGAAAGGGAAATGTAGAGTATATCTGATATATTTTCTTTTAAAAATAACCAATACAAGATTACTAAAAGTGGAATTTATCGCAGAAATTGAATGATTGAAAATCCTGTATGCCATAAAAACTATAAAAAAGTTAGAAACTTTTGAAGGAATAGGCCTAGTTACAATGAGGTAAATATTCTCAGTAAACTGCCAACATCAAAGCCTAAAAAAGAACAAAATAACTCAATATTGACAAAAGTAATAAAGTTTTAGCAAATTAATCCCTTTGCAAGAAACTGTAATCCTCTATGAAACAAAGAATAACATGAAATGGGTGTTCAATCCAGGAACAAATCAGCTGACATTTACAAAATAAACAAGATAACAACTCCATTTGAAAACAAATAATCATATGTTAGCCAATTCAACTATGAGAGCATTGACCATATCTACATTTGCTTCAACATTCCATAAGACTGGGAATATTATTCACTCCTGCTTTTTTTTCCTCCATTCTATCATCTTGTGTTGCACTTACTCTTAATCATCTAGCTCGTCAGCCATATCAACTATTCTACAGAAATTAATACCGATGTTAATCCCTCTATCTACTGATTTCTCATTTAAAAATAAAGTTTTACTTTTGTTAATACTCAGTGTTCATTTTTTTCCATTTATGAACACATTTAGACGATTTCATCAAACTCGGCAGATAATCCTCACAATCATAAAATAATTAGATTTTCTCCAAAGCTTGAAAGACTTCACATTCCATTCACAATCTCTTTCCACATCAAAGGTTCTGGTAGCCTATTAGAAACGTCCCTCCCTGACGAGCTTTAGTGAGCTATGAATGGAGGTATAGGGAAGCCTATAGGTCTACCTGCTTAGTGATCAACAACCACTGCCTTGCCCTCCCTGGTCCTAGCTTAATGGCAAGGAGGTTTGGGTGTTGATCTTATGTATATATGGTCAGTCTCTGGGGGATTGTCACTGTCCCTTGTCTATGCCATTCATGATCGACCTTCGAACCTGCATGTCTTTTCCAAGCTTCTCTCATCACTCTGAAAATAATACTTTTGATGGGGATCTAATTTCCCACTTTTCCGTTATAGACCCTTCTAATTAGAATTTACAGTTAATATCAAAATCTGTGCATGATTACATTTTAATAAAAGTTCCCTTTAGTTACAAAGAACACAGTTTTTTTATATACTCACAAACTTCTAATATCTTTATTCTATACAATTTTACTAATCATTTTCATAAACCTGCGTCAATTATGCGCCCAACATCATCTACGGTACCTTTCATAAAATTCAAAGATCTATATCAACTTTGAATTCTTGCATCTTTCAAAGCTGTCTATCAATAACACTTCATCGATGTTAGGCTGCATTATTGCTATATATCAATTTCCCTTGTTTATCAACTGATCAAAGATTTATTCTGCCTTTACCTTTTTGATCAAATTTTATTCTTGTTAGAGTTCTTGATAAAATCAAATACTTTTCTGCTATATTGGAAGTATTCTAATCTGAAAGCAGCACATCATTCATAGCCAAGGACAATGAAGGGCTTGCACTCATAAACTGAACCCAGTTCAGGTGGCAAGGGTAAACCTTAATAACATTGAGGAGCTGCAGAGTCACTGAATTATGTATCTTCACTTTTCCTTCATTTCCTATCCATTATGTTGAGATAAACAAATAAAAGCTTTCTATACAAAAGAAAAAAAAATAAACATTATTTGAGGAAATCCACTATAACCAATGACAACATTTGATATTCACAATAGATGATGACTAATGTAGCATGATAAGTTCTCAAAAGCTCCCCCACCATCTGAATGCTGCTATCACCATCAGGACTCGGGTCAAGAGCTCGGATCTTCCCCTCCACCCTACCCCATCACCAAAAACACTTGAGATGATCATTGGCAATGATGATGAGTTGATGAGAACTGACAAACAAAAAAATTTGCCCAGCAAATCATTAAGGTGACACAAAGGCTTTGACACGAACATGCCCAATGTCAGATGGACACCAGAAACCTACAAGAATACAGAGGAAGTAACAGAAGTAATTATCCTGGCTCCTGCTTCGATACCTATCCTAACTTCACGCACCATGCTTAGTGAAGGACATAAAACCTTCAGACCAAGTGTTTCATCCACAAAGCAGTGGGACCTCTCACTTGGTTTAGGTCATCAGTTACGATGGTTTACCAGGGTGTGGCGCTCAAGTTAACATGTAAAAGGAGAGGAGCTAATGGGCCACTCTATAAGAATACCAATAATCGAGTAGGATGTTAAACTTATCTGACACCTTCATACACCTCGATCCTGGTACTCCTTTTTGTCCTTTATCTACCAAGAGGGTCTTTTTGTTCTCAATCTTTCATTTCTCCTTACCACCCTCACCCTGTAGTATTACTACCTTCTTTACTACTCCTCCTTTATAAAATACTTGTTTTCTTGCTGCCCGAATCAATAAACTCTTCTGCGTTTACAAATGAATTTATGAAGGATTTTCTTAAATATTACTAAAATAAGTATAAGTGAACTTCAGAAACGTTCAATAAAGGACAAGTTAGAAATATATAAATTTACATGCCTATAATATTGAACATATTTTTAACCCGACCAAAGGTAGCCTACAAATCATGTTATTGATGGACTAAAATTGAAGATCTAATCAGCTGTAATGGATTGATATCGTACCATAGATGGGTAAATAATCACTAAAGCAAGCTTCGTTTTTTGACGTGATATTTTTCCTATGTTCTTTGGCGTGATATATTAAAACTAAATGATCAATTATAGGCAAAGTCATAAATGTAGGTGGTGATGATGATGATGTGAGATTGACCCACAATAGGGCTGACCACGGGCTCTAAGGCGTTGGCAGCCCGTAAGAGGAACAATCGCTGGATTAAATTTGTAGAGAGAGACTACACGTGCTGCTTTGGCACGGGCACAAAGGACTGACAAGAGGATGACGAGATGAAGCAGCAATGACGACCAGGAGGGAGTCCGAAGCAGGAGTCAGGGGTGCTGCAAGGCAGGTCTTACCGTCACCCCAAACCGATCCTTTTCGATCCTGGGCGACGTCCAATTAGGGAGTACGTAGTTGAGAGTTAGGTAAGGGTACTTGAGATATAAGTACATAAGTTCTAAGTGAATAATCGATTCAGAATCGTTAAGCTCAATAAAAATGTATGTTAGATAAGATAACACCATTTCATTGGGTGGTAAAGGTAAAACATGAGACGGAATAGTGGAGTCATGACTTTGGCCGGAATGGGACTCAAACGCAACGCACAAACTAAATATAATGAATGAAGCAGTTCTGCTACAAGAATAAACAAATAAATCACCTAACTTCCATATTCAGTTCTAGAAACATATAATATTTTATATGAAGATGTATGGTAATAGTAATTCAAAACATTGAAATTCATTAATCAAATCGCACTGTCCGTCTACAACAAATTCACATAAACGAGGTCAATCATTTCAAACGAGTAGTTATAACAGTTTACATAATTATCCATTAGTGACTCATAAACATACGCCTTGGGCCTAATAACCTATACTTAATTATCTTGATCTAATATCGTCCGACACAATATATAAAATCTCTCACACATTCCAATTAATCTTCCCTCAACCAAACGTTCTAATCCTCTCGTCCCTTTTACTTTTACCAAAAAAACTTCAAATGCATAATAAATAAATCATTATCTTAATATAGTTAACATTTATCACAATCTCATTGACAAGTTGGAGGTTATGGTCAGACCAGAGACAAATTGCCATGTATAGTGTACATGACGCTTGTCTTAACTGTTTACTCTTTCTATTTGTAATGAGAGAACGCAACAAAGGTTGATAATCAACAAGGTTTAAAGGACGTTCATTAATGGCAGAGGCAAGGGACAGTGACAATGCCATAGAGACTGACCATACATACATATGATCAGCGCCCAAGCCATTCTTCCTCCAAACATGGACCATTGAGTGCTAGGCAATGACTGCTGATGAATCAGCAAGTAGACTTATAGGCTACCCTAAACCTTGATCACACTGATGGCGAGGTTACAGACACTAAAGAAACTATATAGCTTGGGCGGGTCTCGAACCCGAGTCTGGCAGAACGCAATGCAGGGACGTTTTATTAGGCTACAAAGTGGAAACTACCTGAGGAAGACCAGAGGGATGTGGACATTGTGACGTAACATGAACTGCTCTTCTGTGACGCTACAGTGACTTCTGCCAGATTGGTACAATGCCAATTAACTATGACAACGATTTCAGATTATTTCTGTCGCATAACATACCAAAATATCTTACAAACAACACTAGGCCTTTGTGATTGTATACAAAATCTAAAAAGACAATACAAAGAAACACAAACATCGGTATATGTGATGGGACACAATTCTTTTTAAATGCAAAGAAAAAAGGAGAAATTGTTAATACCAAGACAGGCTGAAAGTTTTATATGGGGATACTCAGAGGACATTATGTATATAAAACACTTTGAATTTTTAATACCATTTCCTTTCAGGATCTTTAAGGTGACTTGAGAAATTATTTCTCAGATGATGTTTATGAAAATAATTCATAAAAACAGTATTACGTTAGGTATACTGACAACGTGACTTAAAAAGTTATTCTTTACAAAAGGAATGAAATCTGTTCTTTGAAAAAAAACCAATAGCGCACAAAAATTCATGTTGGAAATATATTTAATACAATATCTTATTAGTATTAGTAGGGTAACAATATCATATAAAAGAGATATTTATTTTGCTTTCAGTTTTCTAAAAACAAATATTACAACTACCACAATGTTTAAACACATGGATAATAACGTTGAGCAAACAATAAGATAATCTAGAATAGATTTCACGGGAATGAGTTGATCCGATAAGAAATCCGAAGAATGACTATTAACATTACTTAGTTCATAGTTATAATCTATGTAATCAACCACAAAGTCCCATCTGTATGAATTAATCTTTTGAGTCATGGAAGTCGGATCAAGGAAGATTGATAAAGGTGATAAAGGTGATTCATATTTATTGAAAAAAAAAAAAAAAACCTGGTGTGCGTCCTATCCGTAATAGTTGGAGAATTTCTATTAGCAAAAAGCTGATAATGTACGAGTAAATAAATTTAATAGCATTTTCAATGAAATAAACACTAGTTGTTCACAAAAAAGAACTTAGGGCACATACCAAAAAGGTTATTCTCAAACAAGTGAATATACAGATAAATTTATTTCGATTGACTAAAATGTATATCTAGATATCCGAACATCTAAGTACAAACGCTTCCTGAAGGATGCCAAGAATCCTTGGCACTGAACTCGAGCCTTCAGCCAAAATAGCTGGCTGACGAAGCAGATACGTCACATTGGTTAACGTGTTTAACGCATATATAAAAGAGCGAACACGCCTAAACCGCCAGTATCAGTGCGACCACAACAGAGAAAGCATCAATAAGTGTTAGTTGCGAACAGTACATTCCAAGTTACAAATACTTTGACCACTTTCTTAACCATTCCATAAAATAGGAATATATTATAAAAAGGTAAATAACACATAAGTAAAAGTTCATTAAAAAAAAAAAATGGCTCCAGTTCATCAAATCAACTCTTACTCGATGACCTTATCTACATCATCGTCCTCAAAAACACCATCTTCGGAAACGGGACAAAACTGTGGATTCAGAAAAGGGTCAAGTGAACACTGGGACACATCCCTTCCTTTCGCTTCTAAACAAATATCATGTTTCGACGACGCCTTTTTCGAAAACGCCAGAAAACGTTTCCTTGACGAATTCAGAAGTTGCTTGGCCGATTGGGACGACGCAGAAGACATCGATGACACGTGGGTCCAGAGGGAAACCAGTCTCAGTAAACGACTCACACCTCAAACAGAATCTTCATCCTACACTAAAGTGAAAGATAACAAATTCGCTGCAGTTGTTAGAAAAAACGGAGATTGCGAGGTAAGAAAACTGAATGTTTTTGTCATATATCTTTAAATAAAATGAATAAAAAGATGCTGAACCTAAGTGAATTCCGATAAGGAAAAAAATAATATTTTGGAAATTTCATCAAGTCATACACTTTGTAAATATGCAAATACCTTATTATTTCTGTCTTTACAGGTTATGATGAATATATGTGAGCTCAAGTTAAAAGATGTCAAAGTAAGAATTACTGGAGAGAAGTTTGTCGTGGTTGAAGGATCAAAGGATGAAGGGAACACAATAAGAAACTGTCGTCAATCTCCAAGAAACTTCCTTTATCAGTTCTCTTTGCCAGAAAATGTCTCTTGGGATGCTGTCTACGCCACCTTATCTTGTGATGGCATCCTCACTATTACAATGCCACCAAAAGTTAGTATAAGATTTATTTCATTCACGGTTAAAAATATTTCATTATTTTGTGTTTTTATAGTATCATAAAAATATTCTTTTAAATACTTATACTTTAAAATCTTCTACAGGTAAACACAGAAAAAACATCTGATATCTGTGGAATGGAAACTCATCGAGATAAAAGAACAAATATCATCGGCAACATTAATGATAACAATGGTCAGAAATGTAGGGTCATTGAGATACAAAATGCTCATTCATCACTAAGAACCACTGGAAACTCCTCAGACATTTCCTGCCAAACTTTATTGAAATCGGCAACAGGACAAGACCAATTAATGACTTCCAAAAAAGGAGATCTACAAATTCTAAAAAAATTGAAAGATTGTTCCATATTGGAGAAGAGCAGAGAAGAAGAATCTCTCGAAAAGAAGAAAGAATATCTTGAAAAGGACTGTTCCTTCATTACCAATTGCAACCAGTCAAAGGCTTATTTATCACAGAGTCCTTTAAAAGAATAGAGACAGGTGAAGGAAACCATCATTCCCATCAGGGTGGAAGTATGGAAGGACGACCATACAACAAACTCCTCAGAAAGTAAAATAAAAACATCAAATGTTAGTTCTGGTACTAAGAAGGTTTCCTTCCATGATGACGATTCTATTTATCTACAAAGATATACTAATGGTAATACTACACCAAGAAGAATGGGTGAATCCATTAGTAATTGCACTGAATCACAGCACAAGGTAAGTCAGTTTTTTATAACCAGTTCTCTCATGATCTAAATTATTTTCTGTTTCTGCATCTGAAAACAAATCTCTTAACAAATGTACAATATGCTTACAGTATTGAATCTTTCAGTTATTTCTAGGCAATGTACTTTTATTTCGCATGAGATTTTATATTTTAATCTTAATCCTACAGCTTCTGATTCTAAAATTGTACATCTTTTACAGACATTTACATCTGAAACCTCCAATAAAAAAGACATTGATCAACGTACAGACACACTGCAACATTGCACTCTTGGCCACAGGAACGACTTACAGGATCTAACCATCAAGACACAAGCAGAATGTTGTGATGCCAAATACAATGAACTGCTTCCAAATCTTAGCAGCATAACTAGATCTACTCACTTAAACACTATACAATATACAGAAAAGGAAATGCAGTCAGAACAGGAAAGTTCAGCGCTAACTGGTAAACAGTGTTTTATACCTGAGAATGTATGTAAAGAAACAGAAGAAAAGACTAATTCTAATGCTAAAAACCTAACTACTGAAACTTCACACCAATCGCCAAAGATGGAAATCAAACATTTTCCTCTTGATGATACGGCACAGTCATCAAAGTCAGAGCCATCTGTTCAGCTGGAGGTCGTGCAAAAGGGTCGGTTTCTGGAGGAATCCACTTTCCTTTCCATGACACAATCGGTTACTTCTGCCCTTGAAGAAATTCTTTCCAAAAATAGTAAGCTTCCAGTACATGGCGACTTATTAACATGTTACAGAAGATACCAGGAGGATAATGCTAAGGAATGTAATGTTCTCACCTTAACTCAAGCTGAACAATCAAGTTTGAAGGTAAAATTAAGATTCGTTTTATATACATGTAAAACTTTCTTTAAACAATGAAATATTTTATATATTGCAATGCATTAACATAAAGTATTTATTTAGCTAGACACGGTAAATATTTTACTGTTAAATCGTTTCTTTGCAGTTTATTGTTGACGTCTTCGGCTTAATGGAACAGAGCATAACGGTTTCCATAGTGAATGGAAAGGCAATACGCATTAATGGCCAACACTCCCATATGAAAGAAACACATCAAAATACAAAGGACTTTTCAAAAACGTTATTTCTTCAAGAGGGATCTTCAATTGAATCTGCCTCCGCTTCAATCTCTTCTGATGGATTTCTTATGATCACCATCAATAAAAAAGTAAGCTAATCATTGGGGAAAACATTCTAGTATCAGTTAATATTTAGTTTTTTGGTCAAATTAATCTACAAACTACACAGTATTTGATGCTTATTAATTCTTATGAAAGTTTTTGAAAGTAAACATTTTACCATTATATTAAACCATTTTTCAGAGCTGTCCAAAAAGCATAGCGAATGAACCTTGCAATGAAGATTCAAAGTATAAAGAAAAAATTAGTGCAATCCGAAATGTTAACATTCTACCTCAAGAAAATCAAGAACAATCTTCCTTTGGTGTGATGTCTGCAGGTTCTGGGAACAGATGGACTTCGAAGGCTTCTCTTGATATTTCAGAGGTAAGAAGCAATGAAGAAATTATTAATGTGTGATTCAACCTTATAATGGTTTATTTTCTTTAATATAGAGTTAATCAACAACTTCACGTCTCAAATGAAATTGACATATCTATTAATATTCCCATACAGGATCAACATAAAGATGTAAAAAGAAAGACATCGGCACAAGCAGAAATGGTCCATACTGCAACCCTACCGGAAGGAGAGAGTGATGCATATTTATCATACTCAAAACATAAGCCTATTACAGTTTGGAAGGAAGAGTCCCAGGCAAAGAGAGATGAGGGGTCCAACGAAGCTGTCCTGGATAATAAATCAGAAGATGACACATATAAATGCTTCACCAATTCTAAAGATAATCAATCCTGTGTACAGAAGAACGAATCACAGGCTATCAGAGATTTTGTATTCATAGAAGCTGCTGTAAATGAAGAATCAGAGGCTTACAGAAATATTTGGTGCCCTAATTCTAAAGATAAGCTTGAATCTGTTTCAAATGAAGAATCAGTTGCCAACAGAGATGGTGGGTTCATCAAAGCTGCCATAGCCGAAGAATCAGAAACTAACACAGATACTGTGATCACTAATTCTAAAGACAAGCTAGAATCTGCCTGGAAGCATGAGTTGGAAGCTAAAGAGGGGCCATTCACATCTGTCCTAGAGAATGAATCAGCAGCCAACAGATATAAATGCTTCACCAATTCTAAATGTGATCACTCCTCTCTACAAAAGGAGGAACCAAAGGCTAACAGAGATGTTGTATTCATCGAAGCTACCATAAAGGAAGAATCTGAGGCTAACACAGGTATAGAGTTCATCAATTCTAAAGATAAGTTTGATTCTCTCTCAAAGGAAGAGTCAGAGGCCGACAGAGATGCTACATCCACCAAAGCTATCTTAGACACAGAATCAGAGGCTAACACAGATATTGTGTTCACCAATTCTAAAGACAAGGTACAATCTGTCTGGAAGGATGAATCAGAGGTTAGTACATATGAGGGGTCCATCAAACCTGTCCTAGAGAATGAATTAGAGACCAACAGACATAAATGCTTCATTAATTCTGAATATAATCAATTCTATGTCCAGAACAATGAATTACAAGATAACAGAGATGTCAAGTTTATCGAAACTGCCATAAAGGAAGAATCAGAGGCTAACACAGATATAAGGTTCACCAATTCTAAAGATAAGCTAAAATCTGTCTGGAAGGATGAATCAGAGGCTAACACGGATACAGGGTTCACCGATTTTGAATATAAGCACGAAACTGTCTCAAAGGAGGAATCAGAGAACAGCAGAGATGTTGGGTTTAACAAAGCTGTCATAGACGAAGAATCAGAGACCAGAGATGTTGGGTCCACCAAAGCTGACAGACGAAGAATCAGAGGCTAACACAGACATTGTGACCACCAATTCTAAAGACAAGTTAGAATCTGTCTGCAAGGAAGAATCAGAGGCCAACAGAGATGTTGGGTTCATCAAAGCTGTCATAGACGGAGAATCAAAGGCTAAAACAGACATTGTGATCACCAATTCTAAAGAAAAGTTAGAATCTGTCTGCAAGGAAGAATCAGAGGTCAACAGATCAGTGGAGTTCACCGAAGCTGCCCTAAAGGAAGAATCAGATGCTAGCACAGATCTAAGGTTAATCAATTCTAAAGATAAGTTCTATTCTGTCTGCACTGAAGAATCAGATGCTGGTATAGATATTGCATTCAACAACAATAAGAACTACTCTGTCCGGAAAGAAGAATTATTGGATTGTAAAATTTCATCAGTAAAAGAAAATTCGATCCAAATTCAAAAGGAAATTTCTACTAATGAGCAAATCAAACAGGGTTACCTCCATCCACAACCTCAAAACAATGATATTTCACCAAATGTAACAATAGAAGAAGTATCAGACGATTACGATACTAACATTTTAGAGATGTCATCGATTTTATTGAAGAAGCCGATAAATCAACAAGAGATGGAAACAACTTCTACTTTAACTGACCAAACCAATGAATTTCTTTCCAATAACAAATGCAAATCACTGGCAGTTGTTAAAAAGGGCTTTTTTGATGTTGATACTTTCTACAAAAATGCTCGCTTTCATTTCCATAAGAGGGAAAAAGATCCTATTCACAAAGAAAATTTTACATCCGTTAATGGTGATGTCAATGATAAAACTATCATATGCCTTCTAGAGGACCAAGATGAAGTTGAAACAGACATTTCTTTCCAGGACGACTATACATACATGGTAAGAATTTATATACTTATCTAAAGACAATAATCTTATTTACAAAAATTATATATAACATACTTTTTTTCACAACTCTTAAAAAATATTTACATCAAATGAGTATAAAACATCTTTTCGTCATCTTTTTTTCAGATAATCCTTGATGTCAGCTCATATCTGCAGAATGTAATAGAGGTTGAAGTCCTTAATGATGATAAAGTTTTAGTCAAATGTTCTTCAATGAACAATGACGGTGAACTTGACCATCAAAAAGACTTTTCCAAAACTTTCGACATACCTACTGGATTGGAGATAGGATCAGGTGTTTGCGGAGTTTCTAGGGACGGAATTTTTGCTGTTGCTTTCAATAAAAAGGTTAGTAAAATTATTTCTATTTTTTATGTACAATAATTCTATTAATACACAAAATACCACAACTAACCATTTATGAATCTTCATATTTGCATTGGATGTTAAAACATCATTACAAAGAAGCATTTCAAGATAACAAGTGTTTTTTATTTCCCTGACACAGGTCTCCTTGGATGCTCAGCAAGTAAAGAGTTCAGGCGATATTTGCATTACTGACAACTCTGAGAAAGATCAGGAATCCTACAACGTTGAGGAAAAAGTAAAGCTCACTTGGGAGGGAGTCTCAAACCCTATTAATTTTACTGGCAGGAATCTCACCTTATCTAATCAGGATGAAAAGATAAATATTTCTAGAGGTATACAAGCATTGACAGACCAGATCGTTACTACAACAAATGGATTGACTAGAGAACAAAAATCTTTGTCAAGAGATCACAATAAGTTCATGGAAGTAAGCTGTTCTTCAGATGATGCTCATCAACATTATGAAATGGTTGGTGGACGAGGGGGAAAAGAAAGTGTAAAACTTACATCTTTTAATAGCAGAAATTATGAAACTCATGATCACCTTGATCGTAGCACTGACAGTGATGCAAATGAAAATGCAAAGATGATGAAGCAGAAAAAGAACGGGATGTCGTTTTTAGAAAATGATATTTTACTTGGCATTTGCGAGAGTCAATCTAAACTCAAGCCAGTCCTCCCTGCAGTCGAAAATGGCACCATGCAAATTCCTTGCACCGACAACTGCATTTCAATACAAGTTGAAGAAAAGCTACTCTTCAGTGAGGACGCATTCTTTGACAGAGCTCGTCCTCACTTTGCATGGCCAATTAGGGAGTTGATGTCCAAAGGTGAACATTTTTCTTCTAAAAATGAGGCGCATACAGATGATGAGAATCATTGTCCAATGGCAGAGTGTAATGAAGGCAGAATATCAACTTTTGCACAAGATGAACAATACTACATGGTAAGTGTTCATGCTGTGAATAGTTTCCCAATTCGTTTCATTGTGCATCATAAAACATATCTCTCTTTGCTTTAGTGAACATCTCTAATTGTTTGTTTTCAATCTTTCTTCAGATCATCTTAGATGTCGGCATCTACACAAAGAAGACAAACATCGACATAAAAGTTTTGGAAGAAAAGGAAGTGATAATAGAATGGGCTTCCTTAACCAGTGAACAAGACCAACATTTGAAAATCTTTTCGAAAAGATTCGACTTACCCTGTGGTATTGATGTGGAATCAGGCTTCAGTGGAATCTCATCTGATGGCATTCTGATAATCACATTCCCTAAAATGGTTAGTACAATCCATAGAAACTTGTGTATACTAAGGTTAAGGTCATTCAACTAAAATTTTTAAATGCTCCAGTCTGTAATGTAAATACACCGATCCTCTCATTTATAAAACATTTTAAATTATATTTTTTGTAATTCAGAGGATATAAAAAGTAAGAATACTTCAACAGATATTCTAGCAAGTGTTTATTTATTCCTCTGATCACTTACATGTTTCAAATATATCTATTTACCCTTTCCCATCAAGTTCCATCAATGTAAGAAGGATAATTTAATTCCATTCGCATACAATTATATAAGATAGGATAAAACTGGTTATGTAATGAGGACTTTATTGAAAGTCAACCTTGCAATTACTATTTTGCTTTCGCTATAATATCAATTACAATACTTTAATATAAAATTTTTAAGTCATCAGTTCCTTTTCTTCACGTTTCAGAATCAGCCAAGTGGTGTTGAAAGGTCTTTGAGTCAGGAAGAAATCCTGAATGGCAGTACTCTTATCCAAACACTTACTAGGGACACAAACCTCACGCAGTCCGAAGGCTTCATCATTACATCAAAAGGAGGACGAAACTGCAGAAGTGTTTCGGATGTTGCAAGATGGGAAGAGTCAAGTGAAGCTACGGGTGCTTCTACCCTAGAAAGCTGTTATGCTAATGTCAGACTTCTTCCATTCACTAAAAGGGGACTTTTCTTCCACGATTCTTTCTTCCACGAGGTCCATACTCTTTTCCAGACAGCAATGAATAAGGTTCTAATGAGCTGTACTAACGACCATAATTGTAAGAATGCAAGTGACATCGAGACATACCACTGCTTAAGAGACCAGAATCCAAACTTCGAAAACCAGGCATTCCATGCTCAAGAAGATCACCACAGCTATAAGGTGAGTGATTGTTCAAATATTTTTTCTATGTAAGTAATAAATTAAATAGCCCTTACCAAGATATCTTAAAATAATGGATTTGAACATAACTATCAGTGAAATATTCAACATATTCTGCTGTTCTAACCCAACAGGTGGTGCTGGATGTAGCAAACCTCTCTGAAGAGTCAATTGTGGTTTATGTAGTCGATAAGAAACAACTTGTGATAGAAGGGCAGGTAGAGAAGACAGATACCTCTTCATCGTCACTTCAGTCCTTCAAGAGAGCCTTTTCTCTTCCACAAACGACTGACTTCATTGAAGCAACAGCTACTCTGTCTTCAGACGGAGTTCTATTTGTCGACTTTTCCAAGAGAATTGGTGTACAGAGAGACTAGCAGCATGCAGATCGACCCTTATTCTTAGATTAAAGCCTTTCAATAAGAGAGTTTATATATCTTTATTTTTCATTTATAAATATGCATCTATTGAAATATTTGTAATTTTCTCATATAAAAAACGTTTTCATCCAGGGTTTTCTTCAATCCTTGTTTCTATAAAACTGAGTATTGTAGCAAAGTTACAGAAAACCTCCGCAAATTTACACAAAATACATGTATACACATTCAGATGACATGGTTTCCGGATATAAAAAGTGAATAATATAAAGCATGTTTATATATTTTTTTTTTCGAAATAACCAATACAAGATTAGTAAAGGCGAAACTCACCGCAGAAAATGAATGATTGAAAATACTGAAAGCCATAAAATTTTTTTAAAAATCAGGAACCTTTAAAGGAATACTAAGATGGCGGGGAGAGATTAAGAGAGGTAGATAATATGCTCATTAAATTGTCAAAATTAGGGCCTAAAAAGTACAAAGTAACTTAATATTGACAAAAGTAATAAAGTTTCAGCAAATTAATGCCCTCACAAGAAAGTGTTGTCTAACTTTAGAAAAAAAAGTAATAGCTCTCTTCAAAAACCAATATTAATATGTTAACCAATTCAACTGTGAGAGGGTATAGGTCATCTTTACATTTGTCTCAACATTCCATAACACTGGAAATATTATTCTTTCCTTAACACATATTCTGTGGTTTATTTTTCCTCAATTCTATCATCGTGTGTTATACATATTCTCAAATAGCTAAGCTCGTCAGTCATATCAACTATTCTATAATAATTCATACCAACGTTTATTACTTCATATTCTTGCTTTCCATTTAAAAATGCAATTTTACTCAAGTTAACATTCAATTTCTATCTTCGTTTACCACAAGATTTAGGTGCTTTCATCACACTCATCTGCTTATCTTCACTACCACCAATAATTTCTCTCACAACATCTCTCCACACTTAATAAAATTGCTCCTATATCTTTAGCACTTTTCCACACTTCTCCCATTACTCCTGGCATAACACTAAAAGTGAAGATCAAATTTCACACTATAGTCGGCCCTCCTTATTAGCGGGGATTAGGTAACAGAGACATTCGTGAAGAGCGAAAATCTGAGAATACTTGGTGCCCTGGGGTAGGTCAACTCATAACCCTCTCGAAACACAGACCACTGCCTGGGTGCGGTTGACTAACATATTAGGTCACCCACTGTACTGCACTACATTGTTTTCACGTGGTTTCTATCACTGTATTGTAGTTCATATTATATTCCAGAGGTAAGTGTACATTACTAACAGAGCTTCAGTAGGTATGATGACTCATAACACGAAAGTCATCGTCACCAACCATGTATAAGAAACGCCAAAACACTAGTCAGTATCCAAAAGCATTCCCTGACACTGTACAGTGAAAAGTCACTAATTGATGGTGGTTGAAATGCACAAAAAAAAAAAAAAAAAAAAAAAAAAAAAAAAGTTTAATATAGAAGAATTTTCTTTTCAAAATCATGATTTTGAGAATGTGATACGGACAGAGTACAAGCCAAATGCTATAAAGTGTGAATTGTCTTCTCTTTCTATTCGTAAAGAAAGAAAGCAACAAAACTTGCTTATCATTATCACGTGAAACAGCTCGTTGAAGACCATTGTTATGTAACGTAAATTGCTCTTCTGTGATGTCAGCGTGACTTCAGCCAGTTTGGTACATTGCCAACTAACTATGAATGCAATTTCCATTATTTCTGTCATATCTTATATAATTATCTAACAAACAACGATATATGCGATGGTATACCAAGACAGGTTGACATATTTATATGGACATAATGAGGCGATCTTATGTTTATAAAGTACATGATATATTTATTTCTATTTGCATTACCTTGCGTGATGTTTGAGCTGACTAGGGTAATTATTTCTCAGAGGTTGTCAGTGAAAATATTTCATAAAAAGCTGTTGTATTAACTTAGCTTTACTGACAACGTGACTTAAAGTTATTCTTTAAAAAATGAATAAAATTTATTCTTTGACGAAAATATATAGGGAAAAATCATGGTTGCAACTAGATATAAATCCAATCTCTAATTAGTATTAGTCTGGAGAGGATATAATGGAGTTAAGAGATTCATTTTGCTTTCAGGTTTCTAAAAACAATGATTAAAATTCTCACAATATTCAGACATATACTGTATATAAAAGGGAAAAGAAAAATGTAGAATTAATTTCATGGGAATGAGTTGATCCAATAGCAAAACCGAAGAATTCTCAAGAACATTCCATGATTAATAGTTACAATTTATGTAATCTGGTTACGGATCATTTCCCTTTGCCTACACATACACCAAATAGTCTGGGCTATTCTTTACATATTTTCCTATGTTTTCAGACACCTGACAACACAGTTTACCAAACAATTCTTCTCCACCCAAGGGGTTAAATACTGCACTTGTAATTGTTCAGTGGCCACTTTCCTCTTGGTAAGGGTAGAAGAGACTTTTTAGCTATTTATAAGGTAAGCAGCTCTTCGAGGAGAAGGACAATCCAAAATTAAACCATTGTTCTCTAAGTCTAGGGTAGTGCCATACCCTCTGTACCATGGTCTTCCACTGTCTTGGGTTAGAGTTCTCTTGCTTGAGGGTACACTCGGGCACTATTCCATCTTATTTCTCTTCCTCTTGTTTTGTTAAAGTTCTTATAGTTTATATATGAAATATTTATCTTAATGTTACTGTTCTTAAAATATTTTATTTTTCCTTGTTTTCTTTC
The DNA here is from genome assembly GCF_036898095.1 of Palaemon carinicauda. Taxonomy (NCBI): domain Eukaryota; kingdom Metazoa; phylum Arthropoda; class Malacostraca; order Decapoda; family Palaemonidae; genus Palaemon; species Palaemon carinicauda. The sequence goes on from NC_090726.1 coordinate 158,383,914, forward strand.
CTCACTGGGCTATTTTCCCTGTTGGAGACTCTGGACTTACAGCCTCCTACTTTCCCAACTAGGGGTGTCGTTTAGCAAGTAATAATAATAATAATAATAATAATAATAATAATAATAATAATAATAATATTATTATTATTATTATTATGAAGTACTCCTCAACTTCATGAGAGTCCGATCTAGGAAGATCTACAGGTACAAAGATGCTATTTTGAAAAAGGTGATTCATATTTCTCAAACAAAACAAAAACTTAGATTACGTCACATCTTCTGATTATGTCCTTTGTCGATCCCTTCCCGTAAGTACAAACAACTACAATTAATTATACGAATAGTTAAACTAACAAGGAATAGATACAATTATCCTAAAAGAAACGATCTCCAGTTTCCATTTATTCCACTATTTTGTTCGAATCACAAAATTAAGGACGTTGTTAAGAAACAAGTATATATATATATATATATATATATATATATATATATATATATATATATATATATATATATATAGATATATATATATATATATATATATATATAATATATATATATATATATATATATATATATATATATATATATATATATATATATATATATATATATATATATATATATACACAAAATTATACATATATAGATAATGAAAGGGAATGCATTTTAACAACATATCTTCTAAGCAAATACAAAAGAATCATAGTTATTTACAAGTAAAAAAAATGAAAAAAATTTCCTTTCTTAATAGAATTGATAAACAGACTAGCTTTTTCCCAACAAAGAACATGAGTCATAACAAAAAGATTATTTTAAAACATGTGAGTAATGTATTTCGATTGACTAAAATGTATATCTAGATACACGAGTATCTATGTAGAAACGCTTGCTGAAGGATGCCAAAAATCCTTGGCACTGAACTCGAGCCTTCAGCCGAAATAAATGGCTGACGCAGAAGACACGTCACATTGGTCAACAAGTTTAACAGATATATAAAAGAGAGAACACACCCGAACCATCAGTACCAGCCCGACCACAACAGACAAACCATCGATAAGTGATAGTTACGAACAGTTCGACATTCCAAGTTATTAACTCTTTAACCACTATCTCGAACATTCCAAAACAACAGACTATATTGGACAAAAAGTTAATAAAAATCAAATTTACAGTTTATTAAAAAATGGCTCCAGTTCATCAAATCAACTCTTACTCGATGGCTTCATCTGCATCATCGTCCTCCAAAACATCCTCAAAAACAGGACAAAACTGTGGTTTCAGAAAAGGGTCAAGTGAACACTGGGACACATCCCTTCCTTTCGCTTCTAAACAAATATCATCTTTCGACGACGCCTTTTTCGAAAACGCCAGAAAACGTTTCCTTGACGAATTCAGAAGTTGCTTGGCCGATTGGGACGACGCAGAAGACATCGATGACACGTGGGTCCAGAGGGAAACCAGTCTCAGTAAACGACTCACACCTCAAACAGAATCTTCATCCTACACTAAAGTGAAAGATAACAAATTCGCTGCAGTTGTTAGAGAAAACGGCGATTGTGAGGTAAGAAAACTGAATGTTTTTGTCATATATCTTTAAATAAAATGAATAAAAAGATGCTGAATCTAAGTGAATTCCGATAAGGAAAAAAATAATATTTTGGAAATTTCATCAAGTCATACACTTTGTAAATATGCAAATACCTTATTATTTCTGTCTTTACAGGTTATGATGAATATATGTGAGCTCAAGTTAAAAGATGTCAAAGTAAGAATTACTGGAGAGAAGTTTGTCGTGGTTGAAGGATCAAAGGATGAAGGGAACACAATAAGAAACTGTCGTCAATCTCCAAGAAACTTCCTTTATCAGTTCTCTTTGCCAGAAAATGTCTCTTGGGATGCTGTCTACGCCACCTTATCTTGTGATGGCATCCTCACTATTACAATGCCACCAAAAGTTAGTATAAGATTTATTTCATTCACGGTTAAAAATATTTCATTATTTTGTGTTTTTATAGTATCATAAAAATATTCTTTTAAATACTTATACTTTAAAATCTTCTACAGGTAAACACAGAAAAACATCTGATATCTGTGGAATGGAAACTCATCGAGATAAAAGAACAAATATCATCGGCAACATTAATGATAACAATGGTCAGAAATGTAGGGTCATTGAGATACAAAATGCTCATTCATCACTAAGAACCACTGGAAACTCCTCAGACATTTCCTGCCAAACTTTATTGGAATCGGCAACAGGACAAGACCAATTAATGACTTCCAAAAAAGGAGATCTACAAATTCTAAAAAAATTGAAAGATTGTTCCATATTGGAGAAGAGCAGAGAAGAAGAATCTCTCGAAAAGAAGAAAGAATATCTTGAAAAGGACTGTTCCTTCATTACCAATTGCAACCAGTCAAAGGCTTATTTATCACAGAGTCCTTTAAAAGAAAAGAGACAGGTGAAGGAAACCATCATTCCCATCAGGGTGGAAGTATGGAAGGACGACCATACAACAAACTCCTCAGAAAGTAAAATAAAAACATCAAATGTTAGTTCTGGTACTAAGAAGGTTTCCTTCCATGATGACGATTCTATTTATCTACAAAGATATACTAATGGTAATACTACACCAAGAAGAATGGGTGAATCCATTAGTAATTGCACTGAATCACAGCACAAGGTAAGTCAGTTTTTTATAACCAGTTCTCTCATGATCTAAATTATTTTCTGTTTCTGCATCTGAAAACAAATCTCTTAACAAATGTACAATATGCTTACAGTATTGAATCTTTCAGTTATTTCTAGGCAATGTACTTTTATTTCGCATGAGATTTTATATTTTAATCTTAATCCTACAGCTTCTGATTCTAAAATTGTACATCTTTTACAGACATTTACATCTGAAACCTCCAATAAAAAAGACATTGATCAACGTACAGACACACTGCAACATTGCACTCTTGGCCACAGGAACGACTTACAGGATCTAACCATCAAGACACAAGCAGAATGTTGTGATGCCAAATACAATGAACTGCTTCCAAATCTTAGCAGCATAACTAGATCTACTCACTTAAACACTATACAATATACAGAAAAGGAAATGCAGTCAGAACAGGAAAGTTCAGCGCTAACTGGTAAACAGTGTTTTATACCTGAGAATGTATGTAAAGAAACAGAAGAAAAGACTAATTCTAATGCTAAAAACCTAACTACTGAAACTTCACACCAATCGCCAAAGATGGAAATCAAACATTTTCCTCTTGATGATACGGCACAGTCATCAAAGTCAGAGCCATCTGTTCAGCTGGAGGTCGTGCAAAAGGGTCGGTTTCTGGAGGAATCCACTTTCCTTTCCATGACACAATCGGTTACTTCTGCCCTTGAAGAAATTCTTTCCAAAAATAGTAAGCTTCCAGTACATGGCGACTTATTAACATGTTACAGAAGATACCAGGAGGATAATGCTAAGGAATGTAATGTTCTCACCTTAACTCAAGCTGAACAATCAAGTTTGAAGGTAAAATTAAGATTCCTTTTATATACATGTAAAACTTTCTTTAAACAATGAAATATTTTATATATTGCAATGCATTAACATAAAGTATTTATTTAGCTAGACACGGTAAATATTTTACTGTTAAATCGTTTCTTTGCAGTTTATTGTTGACGTCTTCGGCTTAATGGAACAGAGCATAACGGTTTCCATAGTGAATGGAAAGGCAATACGCATTAATGGCCAACACTCCCATATGAAAGAAACACATCAAAATACAAAGGACTTTTCAAAAACGTTATTTCTTCAAGAGGGATCTTCAATTGAATCTGCCTCCGCTTCAATCTCTTCTGATGGATTTCTTATGATCACCATCAATAAAAAAGTAAGCTAATCATTGGGGAAAACATTCTAGTATCAGTTAATATTTAGTTTTTTGGTCAAATTAATCTACAAACTACACAGTATTTGATGCTTATTAATTCTTATGAAAGTTTTTGAAAGTAAACATTTTACCATTATATTAAACCATTTTTCAGAGCTGTCCAAAAAGCATAGCGAATGAACCTTGCAATGAAGATTCAAAGTATAAAGAAAAAATTAGTGCAATCCGAAATGTTAACATTCTACCTCAAGAAAATCAAGAACAATCTTCCTTTGGTGTGATGTCTGCAGGTTCTGGGAACAGATGGACTTCGAAGGCTTCTCTTGATATTTCAGAGGTAAGAAGCAATGAAGAAATTATTAATGTGTGATTCAACCTTATAATGGTTTATTTTCTTTAATATAGAGTTAATCAACAACTTCACGTCTCAAATGAAATTGACATATCTATTAATATTCCCATACAGGATCAACATAAAGATGTAAAAAGAAAGACATCGGCACAAGCAGAAATGGTCCATACTGCAACCCTACCGGAAGGAGAGAGTGATGCGTATTTATCATACTCAAAACATAAGCCTATTACAGTTTGGAAGGAAGAGTCCCAGGCAAAGAGAGATGAGGGGTCCAACGAAGCTGTCCTGGATAATAAATCAGAAGATGACACATATAAATGCTTCACCAATTCTAAAGATAATCAATCCTGTGTACAGAAGAACGAATCACAGGCTATCAGAGATTTTGTATTCATAGAAGCTGCTGTAAATGAAGAATCAGAGGCTTACAGAAATATTTGGTGCCCTAATTCTAAAGATAAGCTTGAATCTGTTTCAAATGAAGAATCAGATGCCAACAGAGATGGTGGGTTCATCAAAGCTGCCATAGCCGAAGAATCAGAAACTAACACAGATACTGTGATCACTAATTCTAAAGACAAGCTAGAATCTGCCTGGAAGCATGAGTTGGAAGCTAAAGAGGGGCCATTCACATCTGTCCTAGAGAATGAATCAGCAGCCAACAGATATAAATGCTTCACCAATTCTAAATGTGATCACTCCTCTCTACAAAAGGAGGAACCAAAGGCTAACAGAGATGTTGTATTCATCGAAGCTACCATAAAGGAAGAATCTGAGGCTAACACAGGTATAGAGTTCATCAATTCTAAAGATAAGTTTGATTCTCTCTCAAAGGAAGAGTCAGAGGCCGACAGAGATGCTACATCCACCAAAGCTATCTTAGACACAGAATCAGAGGCTAACACAGATATTGTGTTCACCAATTCTAAAGACAAGGTACAATCTGTCTGGAAGGATGAATCAGAGGTTAGTACATATGAGGGGTCCATCAAACCTGTCCTAGAGAATGAATTAGAGACCAACAGACATAAATGCTTCATTAATTCTGAATATAATCAATTCTATGTCCAGAACAATGAATTACAAGATAACAGAGATGTCAAGTTTATCGAAACTGCCATAAAGGAAGAATCAGAGGCTAACACAGATATAAGGTTCACCAATTCTAAAGATAAGCTAAAATCTGTCTGGAAGGATGAATCAGAGGCTAACACGGATACAGGGTTCACCGATTTTGAATATAAGCACGAAACTGTCTCAAAGGAGGAATCAGAGAACAGCAGAGATGTTGGGTTTAACAAAGCTGTCATAGACGAAGAATCAGAGACCAGAGGAGATGTTGGGTCCACCAAAGCTGACAGAGACGAAGAATCAGAGGCTAACACAGACATTGTGACCACCAATTCTAAAGACAAGTTAGAATCTGTCTGCAAGGAAGAATCAGAGGCCAACAGAGATGTTGGGTTCATCAAAGCTGTCATAGACGGAGAATCAAAGGCTAAAACAGACATTGTGATCACCAATTCTAAAGAAAAGTTAGAATCTGTCTGCAAGGAAGAATCAGAGGTCAACAGATCAGTGGAGTTCACCGAAGCTGCCCTAAAGGAAGAATCAGATGCTAGCACAGATCTAAGGTTAATCAATTCTAAAGATAAGTTCTATTCTGTCTGCACTGAAGAATCAGATGCTGGTATAGATATTGCATTCAACAACAATAAGAACTACTCTGTCCGGAAAGAAGAATTATTGGATTGTAAAATTTCATCAGTAAAAGAAAATTCGATCCAAATTCAAAAGGAAATTTCTACTAATGAGCAAATCAAACAGGGTTACCTCCATCCACAACCTCAAAACAATGATATTTCACCAAATGTAACAATAGAAGAAGTATCAGACGATTACGATACTAACATTTTAGAGATGTCATCGACTTTATTGAAGAAGCCGATAAATCAACAAGAGATGGAAACAACTTCTACTTTAACTGACCAAACCAATGAATTTCTTTCCAATAACAAATGCAAATCACTGGCAGTTGTTAAAAAGGGCTTTTTTGATGTTGATACTTTCTACAAAAATGCTCGCTTTCATTTCCATAAGAGGGAAAAAGATCCTATTCACAAAGAAAATTTTACATCCGTTAATGGTGATGTCAATGATAAAACTATCATATGCCTTCTAGAGGACCAAGATGAAGTTGAAACAGACATTTCTTTCCAGGACGACTATACATACATGGTAAGAATCTATCTTCCTATCTAAAGACAATAATCTTATTTCCAAAAATTATATATAACATACTTTTTTTCACAACTCTTAAAAAATATTTACATCAAATGAGTATAAAACATCTTTTCGTCATCTTTTTTTCAGATAATCCTTGATGTCAGCTCATATCTGCAGAATGTAATAGAGGTTGAAGTCCTTAATGATGATAAAGTTTTAGTCAAATGTTCTTCAATGAACAATGACGGTGAACTTGACCATCAAAAAGACTTTTCCAAAACTTTCGACATACCTACTGGATTGGAGATAGGATCAGGTGTTTGCGGAGTTTCTAGGGACGGAATTTTTGCTGTTGCTTTCAATAAAAAGGTTAGTAAAATTATTTCTATTTTTTATGTACAATAATTCTATTAATACTCAAAATACCACAACTAACCATTTATGAATCCTCATATTTGCATTGGATGTTAAAACATCATTACAAAGAAGCATTTCAAGATAACAAGTGTTTTTTATTTCCCTGACACAGGTCTCCTTGGATGCTCAGCAAGTAAAGAGTTCAGGCGATATTTGCATTACTGACAACTCTGAGAAAGATCAGGAATCCTACAACGTTGAGGAAAAAGTAAAGCTCACTTGGGAGGGAGTCTCAAACCCTATTAATTTTACTGGCAGGAATCTCACCTTATCTAATCAGGATGAAAAGATAAATATTTCTAGTGGTATACAAGCATTGACAGACCAGATCGTTACTACAACAAATGGATTGACTAGAGAACAAAAATCTTTGTCAAGAGATCACAATAAGTTCATGGAAGTAAGCTGTTCTTCAGATGATGCTCATCAACATTATGAAATGGTTGGTGGACGAGGGGGAAAAGAAAGTGTAAAACTTACATCTTTTGATAGCAGAAATTATGAAACTCATGATCACCTTGATCGTAGCACTGACAGTGATGCAAATGAAAATGCAAAGATGATGAAGCAGAAAAAGAACGGGATGTCGTTTTTAGAAAATGATATTTTACTTGGCATTTGCGAGAGTCAATCTAAACTCAAGCCAGTCCTCCCTGCAGTCGAAAATGGCACCATGCAAATTCCTTGCACCGACAACTGCATTTCAATACAAGTTGAAGAAAAGCTACTCTTCAGTGAGGACGCATTCTTTGACAGAGCTCGTCCTCACTTTGCATGGCCAATTAGGGAGTTGATGTCCAAAGGTGAACATTTTTCTTCTAAAAATGAGGCGCATACAGATGATGAGAATCATTGTCCAATGGCAGAGTGTAATGAAGGCAGAATATCAACTTTTGCACAAGATGAACAATACTACATGGTAAGTGTTCATGCTGTGAATAGTTTCCCAATTCGTTTCATTGTGCATCATAAAACATATCTCTCTTTGCTTTAGTGAACATCTCTAATTGTTTGTTTTCAATCTTTCTTCAGATCATCTTAGATGTCGGCATCTACACAAAGAAGACAAACATCGACATAAAAGTTTTGGAAGAAAAGGAAGTGATAATAGAATGGGCTTCCTTAACCAGTGAACAAGACCAACATTTGAAAATCTTTTCGAAAAGATTCCACTTACCCTGTGGTATTGATGTGGAATCAGGCTTCAGTGGAATCTCATCTGATGGCATTCTGATAATCACATTCCCTAAAATGGTTAGTACAATCCATAGAAACTTGTGTATACTAAGGTTAAGGTCATTCAACTAAAATTTTTAAATGCTCCAGTCTGTAATGTAAATACACCGATCCTCTCATTTATAAAACATTTTAAATTATATTTTTTGTAATTCAGAGGATATAAAAAGTAAGAATACTTCAACAGATATTCTAGCAAGTGTTTATTTATTCCTCTGATCACTTACATGTTTCAAATATATCTATTTACCCTTTCCCATCAAGTTCCATCAATGTAAGAAGGATAATTTAATTCCATTCGCATACAATTATATAAGATAGGATAAAACTGGTTATGTAATGAGGACTTTATTGAAAGTCAACCTTGCAATTACTATTTTGCTTTCGCTATAATATCAATTACAATACTTTAATATAAAATTTTTAAGTCATCAGTTCCTTTTCTTCACGTTTCAGAATCAGCCAAGTGGTGTTGAAAGGTCTTTGAGTCAGGAAGAAATCCTGAATGGCAGTACTCTTATCCAAACACTTACTAGGGACACAAACCTCACGCAGTCCGAAGGCTTCATCATTACATCAGAAGGAGGACGAAACTGCAGAAGTGTTTCGGATGTTGCAAGATGGGAAGAGTCAAGTGAAGCTACGGGTGCTTCTACCCTAGAAAGCTGTTATGCTAATGTCAGACTTCTTCCATTCACTAAAAGGGGACTTTTCTTCCACGATTCTTTCTTCCACGAGGTCCATACTCTTTTCCAGACAGCAATGAATAAGGTTCTAATGAGCTGTACTAACGACCATAATTGTAAGAATGCAAGTGACATCGAGACATACCACTGCTTAAGAGACCAGAATCCAAACTTCGAAAACCAGGCATTCCATGCTCAAGAAGATCACCACAGCTATAAGGTGAGTGATTGTTCAAATATTTTTTCTATGTAAGTAATAAATTAAATAGCCCTTACCAAGATATCTTAAAATAATGGATTTGAACATAACTATCAGTGAAATATTCAACATATTCTGCTGTTCTAACCCAACAGGTGGTGCTGGATGTAGCAAACCTCTCTGAAGAGTCAATTGTGGTTTATGTAGTCGATAAGAAACAACTTGTGATAGAAGGGCAGGTAGAGAAGACAGATACCTCTTCATCGTCACTTCAGTCCTTCAAGAGAGCCTTTTCTCTTCCACAAACGACTGACTTCATTGAAGCAACAGCTACTCTGTCTTCAGACGGAGTTCTATTTGTCGACTTTTCCAAGAGAATTGGTGTACAGAGAGACTAGCAGCATGCAGATCGACCCTTATTCTTAGATTAAAGCCTTTCAATAAGAGAGTTTATATATCTTTATTTTTCATTTATAAATATGCATCTATTGAAATATTTGTAATTTTCTCATATAAAAAACGTTTTCATCCAGGGTTTTCTTCAATCCTTGTTTCTATAAAACTGAGTATTGTAGCAAAGTTACAGAAAACCTCCGCAAATTTACACAAAATACATGTATACACATTCAGATGACATGGTTTCCGGATATAAAAAGTGAATAATATAAAGCATGTTTATATATTTTTTTTTTTCGAAATAACCAATACAAGATTAGTAAAGGCGAAACTCACCGCAGAAAATGAATGATTGAAAATACTGAAAGCCATAAAATTTTTTAAAAATCAGGAACCTTTAAAGGAATACTAAGATGGCGGGGAGAGATTAAGAGAGGTAGATAATATGCTCATTAAATTGTCAAAATTAGGGCCTAAAAAGTACAAAGTAACTTAATATTGACAAAAGTAATAAAGTTTCAGCAAATTAATGCCCTCACAAGAAAGTGTTGTCTAACTTTAGAAAAAAAAGTAATAGCTCTCTTCAAAAACCAATATTAATATGTTAACCAATTCAACTGTGAGAGGGTATAGGTCATCTTTACATTTGTCTCAACATTCCATAACACTGGAAATATTATTCTTTCCTTAACACATATTCTGTGGTTTATTTTTCCTCAATTCTATCATCGTGTGTTATACATATTCTCAAATAGCTAAGCTCGTCAGTCATATCAACTATTCTATAATAATTCATACCAACGTTTATTACTTCATATTCTTGCTTTCCATTTAAAAATGCAATTTTACTCAAGTTAACATTCAATTTCTATCTTCGTTTACCACAAGATTTAGGTGCTTTCATCACACTCATCTGCTTATCTTCACTACCACCAATAATTTCTCTCACAACATCTCTCCACACTTAATAAAATTGCTCCTATATCTTTAGCACTTTTCCACACTTCTCCCATTACTCCTGGCATAACACTAAAAGTGAAGATCAAATTTCACACTATAGTCGGCCCTCCTTATTAGCGGGGATTAGGTAACAGAGACATTCGTGAAGAGCGAAAATCTGAGAATACTTGGTGCCCTGGGGTAGGTCAACTCATAACCCTCTCGAAACACAGACCACTGCCTGGGTGCGGTTGACTAACATATTAGGTCACCCACTGTACTGCACTACATTGTTTTCACGTGGTTTCTATCACTGTATTGTAGTTCATATTATATTCCAGAGGTAAGTGTACATTACTAACAGAGCTTCAGTAGGTATGATGACTCATAACACGAAAGTCATCGTCACCAACCATGTATAAGAAACGCCAAAACACTAGTCAGTATCCAAAAGCATTCCCTGACACTGTACAGTGAAAAGTCACTAATTGATGGTGGTTGAAATGCACAAAAAAAAAAAAAAAAAAAAAAAAAAAAAAAAGGTTTAATATAGAAGAATTTTCTTTTCAAAATCATGATTTTTAGAATGTGATACGGACAGAGTACAAGCCAAATGCTATAAAGTGTGAATTGTCTTCTCTTTCTATTCGTAAAGAAAGAAAGCAACAAAACTTGCTTATCATTATCACGTGAAAAAGCTCGTTGAAGACCATTGTTATGTAACGTAAATTGCTCTTCTGTGGTGTCAGCGTGACTTCAGCCAGTTTGGTACATTGCCAACTAACTATGAATGCAATTTCCATTATTTCTGTCATATCTTATATAATTATCTAACAAACAACGATATATGCGATGGTATACCAAGACAGGTTGACATATTTATATGGACATAATGAGGCGATCTTATGTTTATAAAGTACATGATATATTTATTTCTATTTGCATTACCTTGCGTGATGTTTGAGCTGACTAGGGTAATTATTTCTCAGAGGTTGTCAGTGAAAATATTTCATAAAAAGCTGTTGTATTAACTTAGCTTTACTGACAACGTGACTTAAAGTTATTCTTTAAAAAATGAATCAAATTTATTCTTTGACGAAAATATATAGGGAAAAATCATGGTTGCAACTAGATATAAATCCAATCTCTAATTAGTATTAGTCTGGAGAGGATATAATGGAGTTAAGAGATTCATTTTGCTTTCAGGTTTCTAAAAACAATGATTAAAATTCTCACAATATTCAGACATATACTGTATATAAAAGGGAAAAGAAAAATGTAGAATTAATTTCATGGGAATGAGTTGATCCAATAGCAAAACCGAAGAATTCTCAAGAACATTCCATGATTAATAGTTACAATTTATGTAATCTGGTTACGGATCATTTCCCTTTGCCTACACATACACCAAATAGTCTGGGCTATTCTTTACATATTTTCCTATGTTTTCAGACACCTGACAACACAGTTTACCAAACAATTCTTCTCCACCCAAGGGGTTAAATACTGCACTTGTAATTGTTCAGTGGCCACTTTCCTCTTGGTAAGGGTAGAAGAGACTTTTTAGCTATTTATAAGGTAAGCAGCTCTTCGAGGAGAAGGACAATCCAAAATTAAACCATTGTTCTCTAAGTCTAGGGTAGTGCCATACCCTCTGTACCATGGTCTTCCACTGTCGGGTTAGAGTTCTCTTGCTTGAGGGTACACTCGGGCACTATTCCATCTTATTTCTCTTCCTCTTGTTTTGTTAAAGTTCTTATAGTTTATATATGAAATATTTATCTTAATGTTACTGTTCTTAAAATATTTTATTTTTCCTTGTTTTCTTTCCTCACTGGGCTATTTTCCCTGTTGGAGACTCTGGACTTACAGCCTCCTACTTTCCCAACTAGGGGTGTCGTTTAGCAAGTAATAATAATAATTAATAATAATAATAATAATTATTATTATTATTATTATTATTATGAAGTACTCCTCAACTTCATGAGAGTCCGATCTAGGAAGATCTACAGGTACAAAGATGCTATTTTGAAAAAGGTGATTCATATTTCTCAAACAAAACAAAAACTTAGATTACGTCACATCTTCTGATTATGTCCTTTGTCGATCCCTTCCCGTAAGTACAAACAACTACAATTAATTATACGAATAGTTAAACTAACAAGGAATAGATACAATTATCCTAAAAGAAACGATCTCCAGTTTCCATTTATTCCACTATTTTGTTCGAATCACAAAATTAAGGACGTTGTTAAGAAACAAGTATATATATATATATATATATATATATATATATATATATATATATATAGATAGATAGATAGATAGATATAAATATATATATATATATATATATATATATATATATATATATATATACATATGTACATATATATATATACACAAAATTATACATATATAGATAATGAAAGGGAATGCATTTTAACAACATATCTTCTAAGCAAATACAAAAGAATCATAGTTATTTACAAGTAAAAAAAATGAAAAAAATTTCCTTTCTTAATAGAATTGATAAACAGACTAGCTTTTTCCCAACAAAGAACATGAGTCATAACAAAAAGATTATTTTAAAACATGTGAGTAATGTATTTCGATTGACTAAAATGTATATCTAGATACACGAGTATCTATGTAGAAACGCTTGCTGAAGGATGCCAAAAATCCTTGGCACTGAACTCGAGCCTTCAGCCGAAATAAATGGCTGACGCAGAAGACACGTCACATTGGTCAACAAGTTTAACAGATATATAAAAGAGAGAACACACCCGAACCATCAGTACCAGCCCGACCACAACAGACAAACCATCGATAAGTGATAGTTACGAACAGTTCGACATTCCAAGTTATTAACTCTTTAACCACTATCTCGAACATTCCAAAACAACAGACTATATTGGACAAAAAGTTAATAAAAATCAAATTTACAGTTTATTAAAAAATGGCTCCAGTTCATCAAATCAACTCTTACTCGATGGCTTCATCTGCATCATCGTCCTCCAAAACATCCTCAAAAACAGGACAAAACTGTGGTTTCAGAAAAGGGTCAAGTGAACACTGGGACACATCCCTTCCTTTCGCTTCTAAACAAATATCATCTTTCGACGACGCCTTTTTCGAAAACGCCAGAAAACGTTTCCTTGACGAATTCAGAAGTTGCTTGGCCGATTGGGACGACGCAGAAGACATCGATGACACGTGGGTCCAGAGGGAAACCAGTCTCAGTAAACGACTCACACCTCAAACAGAATCTTCATCCTACACTAAAGTGAAAGATAACAAATTCGCTGCAGTTGTTAGAGAAAACGGCGATTGTGAGGTAAGAAAACTGAATGTTTTTGTCATATATCTTTAAATAAAATGAATAAAAAGATGCTGAATCTAAGTGAATTCCGATAAGGAAAAAAATAATATTTTGGAAATTTCATCAAGTCATACACTTTGTAAATATGCAAATACCTTATTATTTCTGTCTTTACAGGTTATGATGAATATATGTGAGCTCAAGTTAAAAGATGTCAAAGTAAGAATTACTGGAGAGAAGTTTGTCGTGGTTGAAGGATCAAAGGATGAAGGGAACACAATAAGAAACTGTCGTCAATCTCCAAGAAACTTCCTTTATCAGTTCTCATTGCCAGAAAATGTCTCTTGGGATGCTGTCTACGCCACCTTATCTTGTGATGGCATCCTCACTATTACAATGCCACCAAAAGTTAGTATAAGATTTATTTCATTCACGGTTAAAAATATTTCATTATTTTGTGTTTTTATAGTATCATAAAAATATTCTTTTAAATACTTATACTTTAAAATCTTCTACAGGTAAACACAGAAAAACCATCTGATATCTGTGGAATGGAAACTCATCGAGATAAAAGAACAAATATCATCGGCAACATTAATGATAACAATGGTCAGAAATGTAGGGTCATTGAGATACAAAATGCTCATTCATCACTAAGAACCACTGGAAACTCCTCAGACATTTCCTGCCAAACTGTATTGGAATCGGCAACAGGACAAGACCAATTAATGACTTCCAAAAAAGGAGATCTACAAATTCTAAAAAAATTGAAAGATTGTTCCATATTGGAGAAGAGCAGAGAAGAAGAATCTCTCGAAAAGAAGAAAGAATATCTTGAAAAGGACTGTTCCTTCATTACCAATTGCAACCAGTCAAAGGCTTATTTGTCACAGAGTCCTTTAAAAGAAAAGAGACAGGTGAAGGAAACCATCATTCCCATCAGGGTGGAAGTATGGAAGGACGACCATACAACAAACTCCTCAGAAAGTAAAATAAAAACATCAAATGTTAGTTCTGGTACTAAGAAGGTTTCCTTCCATGATGACGATTCTATTTATCTACAAAGATATACTAATGGTAATACTACACCAAGAAGAATGGGTGAATCCATTAGTAATTGCACTGAATCACAGCACAAGGTAAGTCAGTTTTTTATAACCAGTTCTCTCATGATCTAAATTATTTTCTGTTTCTGCATCTGAAAACAAATCTCTTAACAAATGTACAATATGCTTACAGTATTGAATCTTTCAGTTATTTCTAGGCAATGTACTTTTATTTCGCATGAGATTTTATATTTTAATCTTAATCCTACAGCTTCTGATTCTAAAATTGTACATCTTTTACAGACATTTACATCTGAAACCTCCAATAAAAAAGACATTGATCAACGTACAGACACACTGCAACATTGCACTCTTGGCCACAGGAACGACTTACAGGATCTAACCATCAAGACACAAGCAGAATGTTGTGATGCCAAATACAATGAACTGCTTCCAAATCTTAGCAGCATAACTAGATCTACTCACTTAAACACTATACAATATACAGAAAAGGAAATGCAGTCAGAACAGGAAAGTTCAGCGCTAACTGGTAAACAGTGTTTTATACCTGAGAATGTATGTAAAGAAACAGAAGAAAAGACTAATTCTAATGCTAAAAACCTAACTACTGAAACTTCACACCAATCGCCAAAGATGGAAATCAAACATTTTCCTCTTGATGATACGGCACAGTCATCAAAGTCAGAGCCATCTGTTCAGCTGGAGGTCGTGCAAAAGGGTCGGTTTCTGGAGGAATCCACTTTCCTTTCCATGACACAATCGGTTACTTCTGCCCTTGAAGAAATTCTTTCCAAAAATAGTAAGCTTCCAGTACATGGCGACTTATTAACATGTTACAGAAGATACCAGGAGGATAATGCTAAGGAATGTAATGTTCTCACCTTAACTCAAGCTGAACAATCAAGTTTGAAGGTAAAATTAAGATTCCTTTTATATACATGTAAAACTTTTTTTAAACAATAAAATATTTTATATATTGCAATGCATTAACATAAAGTATTTATTTAGCTAGACACGGTAAATATTTTACTGTTAAATCGTTTCTTTGCAGTTTATTGTTGACGTCTTCGGCTTAATGGAACAGAGCATAACGGTTTCCATAGTGAATGGAAAGGCAATACGCATTAATGGCCAACACTCCCATATGAAGGAAACACATCAAAATACAAAGGACTTTTCAAAAACGTTATTTCTTCAAGAGGGATCTTCAATTGAATCTGCCTCCGCTTCAATCTCTTCTGATGGATTTCTTATGATCACCATCAATAAAAAAGTAAGCTAATCATTGGGGAAAACATTCTAGTATCAGTTAATATTTAGTTTTTTGGTCAAATTAATCTACAAACTACACAGTATTTGATGCTTATTAATTCTTAAGAAAGTTTTTGAAAGTAAACATTTTACAATTATATTAAACCATTTTTCAGAGCTGTCCAGAAAGCATAGCGAATGAACCTTGCAATGAAGATTCAAAGTATAAAGAAAAAATTAGTGCAATCCGAAATGTTAACATTCTACCTCAAGAAAATCAAGAACAATCTTCCTTTGGTGTGATGTCTGCAGGTTCTGGGAACAGATGGACTTCGAAGGCTTCTCTTGATATTTCAGAGGTAAGAAGCAATGAAGAAATTATTAATGTGTGATTCAACCTTATAATGGTTTATTTTCTTTAATATAGAGTTAATCAACAACTTCACGTCTCAAATGAAATTGACATATCTATTAATATTCCCATACAGGATCAACATAAAGATGTAAAAAGAAAGACATCGGCACAAGCAGAAATGGTCCATACTGCAACCCTACCGGAAGGAGAGAGTGGTGCGTATTTATCATACTCAAAACATAAGCCTATTACAGTTTGGAAGGAAGAGCCCCAGGCAAAGAGAGATGAGGGGTCCAACGAAGCTGTCCTGGATAATAAATCAGAAGATGACACATATAAATGCTTCACCAATTCTAAAGATAATCAATCCTGTGTACAGAAGAACGAATCACAGGCTATCAGAGATTTTGTATTCATAGAAGCTGCTGTAAATGAAGAATCAGAGGCTTACAGAAATATTTGGTGCCCTAATTCTAAAGATAAGCTTGAATCTGTTTCAAATGAAGAATCAGTTGCCAACAGAGATGGTGGGTTCATCAAAGCTGCCATAGCCGAAGAATCAGAAACTAACACAGATACTGTGATCACTAATTCTAAAGACAAGCTAGAATCTGCCTGGAAGCATGAGTTGGAAGCTAAAGAGGGGCCATTCACATCTGTCCTAGAGAATGAATCAGCAGCCAACAGATGTAAATGCTTCACCAATTCTAAATGTGATCACTCCTCTCTACAAAAGGAGGAACCAAAGGCTAACAGAGATGTTGTATTCATCGAAGCTACCATAAAGGAAGAATCTGAGGCTAACACAGGTATAGAGTTCATCAATTCTAAAGATAAGTTTGATTCTCTCTCAAAGGAAGAGTCAGAGGCCGACAGAGATGCTACATCCACCAAAGCTATCTTAGACACAGAATCAGAGGCTAACACAGATATTGTGTTCACCAATTCTAAAGACAAGGTACAATCTGTCTGGAAGGAAGAATCAGAGGTTAGTACATATGAGGGGTCCATCAAACCTGTCCTAGAGAATGAATTAGAGACCAACAGACATAAATGCTTCATTAATTCTGAATATAATCAATTCTATGTCCAGAACAATGAATTACAAGATAACAGAGATGTCAAGTTTATCGAAACTGCCATAAAGGAAGAATCAGAGGCTAACACAGATATAAGGTTCACCAATTCTAAAGATAAGCTAAAATCTGTCTGGAAGGATGAATCAGAGGCTAACACGGATACAGGGTTCACCGATTTTGAATATAAGCACGAAACTGTCTCAAAGGAGGAATCAGAGAACAGCAGAGATGTTGGGTTTAACAAAGCTGTCATAGACGAAGAATCAGAGACCAGAGGAGATGTTGGGTCCACCAAAGCTGACAGAGACGAAGAATCAGAGGCTAACACAGACATTGTGACCACCAATTCTAAAGACAAGTTAGAATCTGTCTGCAAGGAAGAATCAAAGGCCAACAGAGATGTTGGGTTCATCAAAGCTGTCATAGACGGAGAATCAAAGGCTAAAACAGACATTGTGATCACCAATTCTAAAGAAAAGTTAGAATCTGTCTGCAAGGAAGAATCAGAGGTCAACAGATCAGTGGAGTTCACCGAAGCTGCCCTAAAGGAAGAATCAGATGCTAGCACAGATCTAAGGTTAATCAATTCTAAAGATAAGTTCTATTCTGTCTGCACTGAAGAATCAGATGCTGGTATAGATATTGCATTCAACAACAATAAGAACTACTCTGTCCGGAAAGAAGAATTATTGGATTGTAAAATTTCATCAGTAAAAGAAAATTCGATCCAAATTCAAAAGGAAATTTCTACTAATGAGCAAATCAAACAGGGTTACCTCCATCCACAACCTCAAAACAATGATATTTCACCAAATGTAACAATAGAAGAAGTATCAGACGATTACGATACTAACATTTTAGAGATGTCATCGACTTTATTGAAGAAGCCGATAAATCAACAAGAGATGGAAACAACTTCTACTTTAACTGACCAAACCAATGAATTTCTTTCCAATAACAAATGCAAATCACTGGCAGTTGTTAAAAAGGGCTTTTTTGATGTTGATACTTTCTACAAAAATGCTCGCTTTCATTTCCATAAGAGGGAAAAAGATCCTATTCACAAAGAAAATTTTACATCCGTTAATGGTGATGTCAATGATAAAACTATCATATGCCTTCTAGAGGACCAAGATGAAGTTGAAACAGACATTTCTTTCCAGGACGACTATACATACATGGTAAGAATCTATCTTCCTATCTAAAGACAATAATCTTATTTCCAAAAATTATATATAACATACTTTTTTTCACAACTCTTAAAAAATATTTACATCAAATGAGTATAAAACATCTTTTCGTCATTTTTTTTTTCAGATAATCCTTGATGTCAGCTCATATCTGCAGAATGTAATAGAGGTTGAAGTCCTTAATGATGATAAAGTTTTAGTCAAATGTTCTTCAATGAACAATGACGGTGAACTTGACCATCAAAAAGACTTTTCCAAAACTTTCGACATACCTACTGGATTGGAGATAGGATCAGGTGTTTGCGGAGTTTCTAGGGACGGAATTTTTGCTGTTGCTTTCAATAAAAAGGTTAGTAAAATTATTTCTATTTTTTATGTACAATAATTCTATTAATACACAAAATACCACAACTAACCATTTATGAATCCTCATATTTGCATTGGATGTTAAAACATCATTACAAAGAAGCATTTCAAGATAACAAGTGTTTTTTATTTCCCTGACACAGGTCTCCTTGGATGCTCAGCAAGTAAAGAGTTCAGGCGATATTTGCATTACTGACAACTCTGAGAAAGATCAGGAATCCTACAACGTTGAGGAAAAAGTAAAGCTCACTTGGGAGGGAGTCTCAAACCCTATTAATTTTACTGGCAGGAATCTCACCTTATCTAATCAGGATGAAAAGATAAATATTTCTAGTGGTATACAAGCATTGACAGACCAGATCGTTACTACAACAAATGGATTGACTAGAGAACAAAATTCTTTGTCAAGAGATCACAATAAGTTCATGGAAGTAAGCTGTTCTTCAGATGATGCTCATCAACATTATGAAATGGTTGGTGGACGAGGGGGAAAAGAAAGTGTAAAACTTACATCTTTTGATAGCAGAAATTATGAAACTCATGATCACCTTGATCGTAGCACTGACAGTGATGCAAATGAAAATGCAAAGATGATGAAGCAGAAAAAGAACGGGATGTCGTTTTTAGAAAATGATATTTTACTTGGCATTTGCGAGAGTCAATCTAAACTCAAGCCAGTCCTCCCTGCAGTCGAAAATGGCACCATGCAAATTCCTTGCACCAACAACTGCATTTCAATACAAGTTGAAGAAAAGCTACTCTTCAGTGAGGACGCATTCTTTGACAGAGCTCGTCCTCACTTTGCATGGCCAATTAGGGAGTTGATGTCCAAAGGTGAACATTTTTCTTCTAAAAATGAGGCGCATACAGATGATGAGAATCATTGTCCAATGGCAGAGTGTAATGAAGGCAGAATATCAACTTTTGCACAAGATGAACAATACTACATGGTAAGTGTTCATGCTGTGAATAGTTTCCCAATTCGTTTCATTGTGCATCATAAAACATATCTCTCTTTGCTTTAGTGAACATCTCTAATTGTTTGTTTTCAATCTTTCTCCAGATCATCTTAGATGTCGGCATCTACACAAAGAAGACAAACATCGACATAAAAGTTTTGGAAGAAAAGGAAGTGGTAATAGAATGGGCTTCCTTAACCAGTGAACAAGACCAACATTTGAAAATCTTTTCGAAAAGATTCCACTTACCCTGTGGTATTGATGTGGAATCAGGCTTCAGTGGAATCTCATCTGATGGCATTCTGATAATCACATTCCCTAAAATGGTTAGTACAATCCATAGAAACTTGTGTATACTAAGGTTAAGGTCATTCAACTAAAATTTTTAAATGCTCCAGTCTGTAATGTAAATACACCGATCCTCTCATTTATAAAACATTTTAAATTATATTTTTTGTAATTCAGAGGATATAAAAAGTAAGAATACTTCAACAGATATTCTAGCAAGTGTTTATTTATTCCTCTGATCACTTACATGTTTCAAATATATCTATTTACCCTTTCCCATCAAGTTCCATCAATGTAAGAAGGATAATTTAATTCCATTCGCATACAATTATATAAGATAGGATAAAACTGGTTATGTAATGAGGACTTTATTGAAAGTCAACCTTGCAATTACTATTTTGCTTTCGCTATAATATCAATTACAATACTTTAATATAAAATTTTTAAGTCATCAGTTCCTTTTCTTTACGTTTCAGAATCAGCCAAGTGGTGTTGAAAGGTCTTTGAGTCAGGAAGAAATCCTGAATGGCAGTACTCTTATCCAAACACTTACTAGGGACACAAACCTCACGCAGTCCGAAGGCTTCATCATTACATCAGAAGGAGGACGAAACTGCATAAGTGTTTCGGATGTTGCAAGATGGGAAGAGTCAAGTGAAGCTACGGGTGCTTCTACCCTAGAAACCTATTATGCTAATGTCAGACTTCTTCCATTCACTAAAAGGGGACTTTTCTTCCACGATTCTTTCTTCCACGAGGTCCATACTCTTTTCCAGACAGCAATGAATAAGGTTCTAATGAGCTGTACTAACGACCATAATTGTAAGAATGCAAGTGACATCGAGACATACCACTGCTTAAGAGACCAGAATCCAAACTTCGAAAACCAGGCATTCCATGCTCAAGAAGATCACCACAGCTATAAGGTGAGTGATTGTTCAAATATTTTTTCTATGTAAGTAATAAATTAAATAGCCCTTACCAAGATATCTTAAAATAATGGATTTGAACATAACTATCAGTGAAATATTCAACATATTCTGCTGTTCTAACCCAACAGGTGGTGCTGGATGTAGCAAACCTCTCTGAAGAGTCAATTGTGGTTTATGTAGTCGATAAGAAACAACTTGTGATAGAAGGGCAGGTAGAGAAGACAGATACCTCTTCATCGTCACTTCAGTCCTTCAAGAGAGCCTTTTCTCTTCCACAAACGACTGACTTCATTGAAGCAACAGCTACTCTGTCTTCAGACGGAGTTCTATTTGTCGACTTTTCCAAGAGAATTGGT
This sequence comes from Palaemon carinicauda, assembly GCF_036898095.1. Taxonomy (NCBI): domain Eukaryota; kingdom Metazoa; phylum Arthropoda; class Malacostraca; order Decapoda; family Palaemonidae; genus Palaemon; species Palaemon carinicauda. The sequence continues at coordinate 158,405,412 of NC_090726.1, forward strand.
GTACAGAGAGACTAGCAGCATGCAGATCGACCCTTATTCTTAGATTAAAGCCTTTCAATAAGAGAGTTTATATATCTTTATTTTTCATTTATAAATATGCATCTATTGAAATATTTGTAATTTTCTCATATAAAAAACGTTTTCATCCAGGGTTTTCTTCAATCCTTGTTTCTATAAAACTGAGTATTGTAGCAAAGTTACAGAAAACCTCCGCAAATTTACACAAAATACATGTATACACATTCAGATGACATGGTTTTCGGATATAGAAAGTGAATAATATAAAGCATGTTCATATATTTTTTTTTTCGAAATAACCAATACAAGATTAGTAAAGGCGAAACTCACCGCAGAAAATGAATGATTGAAAATACTGAAAGCCATAAAATTTTTTTAAAAATCAGGAACCTTTAAAGGAATACTAAGATGGCGGGGAGAGATTAAGAGAGGTAGATAATATGCTCATTAAATTGTCAAAATTAGGGCCTAAAAAGTACAAAGTAACTTAATATTGACAAAAGTAATAAAGTTTCAGCAAATTAATGCCCTCACAAGAAAGTGTTGTCTAACTTTAGAAAAAAAAGTAATAGCTCTCTTCAAAAACCAATATTAATATGTTAACCAATTCAACTGTGAGAGGGTATAGGTCATCTTTACATTTGTCTCAACATTCCATAACACTGGAAATATTATTCTTTCCTTAACACATATTCTGTGGTTTATTTTTCCTCAATTCTATCATCGTGTGTTATACATATTCTCAAATAGCTAAGCTCGTCAGTCATATCAACTATTCTATAATAATTCATACCAACGTTTATTACTTCATATTCTTGCTTTCCATTTAAAAATGCAATTTTACTCAAGTTAACATTCAATTTCTATCTTCGTTTACCACAAGATTTAGGTGCTTTCATCACACTCATCTGCTTATCTTCACTACCACCAATAATTTCTCTCACAACATCTCTCCACACTTAATAAAATTGCTCCTATATCTTTAGCACTTTTCCACACTTCTCCCATTACTCCTGGCATAACACTAAAAGTGAAGATCAAATTTCACACTATAGTCGGCCCTCCTTATTAGCGGGGATTAGGTAACAGAGACATTCGTGAAGAGCGAAAATCTGAGAATACTTGGTGCCCTGGGGTAGGTCAACTCATAACCCTCCCGAAACACAGACAACTGCCTGGGTGCGGTTGACTAACATATTAGGTCACTCACTGTACTGCACTACATTGTTTTCACGTGGTTTCTATCACTGTATTGTAGTTCATATTATATTCCAGAGGTAAGTGTACATTACTAACAGAGCTTCAGTAGGTATGATGACTCATAACACGAAAGTCATCGTCACCAACCATGTATAAGAAACGCCAAAACACTAGTCAGTATCCAAAAGCATTCCCTGACACTGTACAGTGAAAAGTCACTAATTGATGGTGGTTGAAATGCACAAAAAAAAAAAAAAAAAAAAAAAAAAAAAAAAAAAAAAAGGTTTAATATAGAAGAATTTTCTTTTCAAAATCATGATTTTTAGAATGTGATACGGACAGAGTACATGCCAAATGCTATAAAGTGTGAATTGTCTTCTCTTTCTATTCGTAAAGAAAGAAAGCAACAAAACTTGCTTATCATTATCACGTGAAAAAGCTCGTTGAAGACCATTGTTATGTAACGTAAATTGCTCTTCTGTGGTGTCAGCGTGACTTCAGCCAGTTTGGTACATTGCCAACTAACTATGAATGCAATTTCCATTATTTCTGTCATATCTTATATAATTATCTAACAAACAACGGTATATGCGATGGTATACCAAGACAGGTTGACATATTTATATGGACATAATGAGGCGATCTTATGTTTATAAAGTACATGATATATTTATTTCTATTTGCATTACCTTGCGTGATGTTTGAGCTGACTAGGGTAATTATTTCTCAGAGGTTGTCAGTGAAAATATTTCATAAAAAGCTGTTGTATTATCTTAGCTTTACTGACAACGTGATTTAAAGTTATTCTTTAAAAAATGAATCAAATTTATTCTTTGACGAATATATATAGGGAAAAATCATGGTTGCAACTAGATATAAATCCAATCTCTAATTAGTATTAGTCTGGAGAGGATATAATGGAGTTAAGAGATTCATTTTGCTTTCAGGTTTCTAAAAACAATGATTAAAATTCTCACAATATTCAGACATATACTGTATATAAAAGGGAAAAGAAAAATGTAGAATTAATTTCATGGGAATGAGTTGATCCAATAGCAAAACCGAAGAATTCTCAAGAACATTCCATGATTAATAGTTACAATTTATGTAATCTGGTTACGGATCATTTCCCTTTGCCTACACATACACCAAATAGTCTGGGCTATTCTTTACATATTTTCCTATGTTTTCAGACACCTGACAACACAGTTTACCAAACAATTCTTCTCCACCCAAGGGGTTAAATACTGCACTTGTAATTGTTCAGTGGCCACTTTCCTCTTGGTAAGGGTAGAAGAGACTTTTTAGCTATTTATAAGGTAAGCAGCTCTTCGAGGAGAAGGACACTCCAAAATTAAACCATTGTTCTCTAAGTCTAGGGTAGTGCCATACCCTCTGTACCATGGTCTTCCACTGTCTTGGGTTAGAGTTCTCTTGCTTGAGGGTACACTCGGGCACTATTCCATCTTATTTCTCTTCCTCTTGTTTTGTTAAAGTTCTTATAGTTTATATATGAAATATTTATCTTAATGTTACTGTTCTTAAAATATTTTATTTTTCCTTGTTTTCTTTCCTCACTGGGCTATTTTCCCTGTTGGAGACTCTGGACTTACAGCCTCCTACTTTCCCAACTAGGGGTGTCGTTTAGCAAGTAATAATAATAATAATAATAATAATAATAATAATAATAATAATATTATTATTATTATGAAGTACTCCTCAACTTCATGAGAGTCCGATCTAGGAAGATCTACAGGTACAAAGATGCTATTTTGAAAAAGGCGATTCATATTTCTCAAACAAAACAAAAACTTAGATTACGTCACATCATCTGATTATGTCCTTTGTCGATCCCTTCCCGTAAGTACAAACAACTACAATTAATTATACGAATAGTTAAACTAACAAGGAATAGATACAATTATCCTGAAAGAAATGATCTCCAGTTTCCATTTATTCCACTATTTTGTTCGAATCACAAAATTAAGGACGTTGTTAAGAAACAAGTATACATATATATATATATATATATATATATATATATATATATATACATATATATATATATATATATATACACAAAATTATACATATATAGCAAATAAAAGGGAATGCATTTTAACAACATATCTTCTAAGCAAATACAAAAGAATCATAGTTATTTACAAGTAAAAAAAATGAAAAAAATTTCCTTTCTTAATAGAATTGATAAACAGACTAGCTTTTTCACAACAAAGAACATGAGTCATAACAAAAAAGATTATTTTAAAACATGTGAGTAATGTATTTCGATTGACTAAAATGTATATCTAGATACACGAGTATCTATGTAGAAACGCTTGCTGAAGGATGCCAAAAATCCTTGGCACTGAACTCGAGCCTTCAGCCGAAATAAATGGCTGACGCAGAAGACACGTCACATTGGTCAACAAGTTTAACAGATATATAAAAGAGAGAACACACCCGAACCATCAGTACCAGCCCGACCACAACAGACAAACCATCGATAAGTGATAGTTACGAACAGTTCGACATTCCAAGTTATTAACTCTTTAACCACTATCTCGAACATTCCAAAACAACAGACTATATTGGACAAAAAGTTAATAAAAATCAAATTTACAGTTTATTAAAAAATGGCTCCAGTTCATCAAATCAACTCTTACTCGATGGCTTCATCTGCATCATCGTCCTCCAAAACATCCTCAAAAACAGGACAAAACTGTGGTTTCAGAAAAGGGTCAAGTGAACACTGGGACACATCCCTTCCTTTCGCTTCTAAACAAATATCATCTTTCGACGACGCCTTTTTCGAAAACGCCAGAAAACGTTTCCTTGACGAATTCAGAAGTTGCTTGGCCGATTGGGACGACGCAGAAGACATCGATGACACGTGGGTCCAGAGGGAAACCAGTCTCAGTAAACGACTCACACCTCAAACAGAATCTTCATCCTACACTAAAGTGAAAGATAACAAATTCGCTGCAGTTGTTAGAGAAAACGGCGATTGTGAGGTAAGAAAACTGAATGTTTTTGTCATATATCTTTAAATAAAATGAATAAAAAGATGCTGAATCTAAGTGAATTCCGATAAGGAAAAAAATAATATTTTGGAAATTTCATCAAGTCATACACTTTGTAAATATGCAAATACCTTATTATTTCTGTCTTTACAGGTTATGATGAATATATGTGAGCTCAAGTTAAAAGATGTCAAAGTAAGAATTACTGGAGAGAAGTTTGTCGTGGTTGAAGGATCAAAGGATGAAGGGAACACAATAAGAAACTGTCGTCAATCTCCAAGAAACTTCCTTTATCAGTTCTCATTGCCAGAAAATGTCTCTTGGGATGCTGTCTACGCCACCTTATCTTGTGATGGCATCCTCACTATTACAATGCCACCAAAAGTTAGTATAAGATTTATTTCATTCACGGTTAAAAATATTTCATTATTTTGTGTTTTTATAGTATCATAAAAATATTCTTTTGAATACTTATACTTTAAAATCTTCTACAGGTAAACACAGAAAAACCATCTGATATCTGTGGAATGGAAACTCATCGAGATAAAAGAACAAATATCATCGGCAACATTAATGATAACAATGGTCAGAAATGTAGGGTCATTGAGATACAAAATGCTCATTCATCACTAAGAACCACTGGAAACTCCTCAGACATTTCCTGCCAAACTTTATTGGAATCGGCAACAGGACAAGACCAATTAATGACTTCCAAAAAAGGAGATCTACAAATTCTAAAAAAATTGAAAGATTGTTCCATATTGGAGAAGAGCAGAGAAGAAGAATCTCTCGAAAAGAAGAAAGAATATCTTGAAAAGGACTGTTCCTTCATTACCAATTGCAACCAGTCAAAGGCTTATTTGTCACAGAGTCCTTTAAAAGAAAAGAGACAGGTGAAGGAAACCATCATTCCCATCAGGGTGGAAGTATGGAAGGACGACCATACAACAAACTCCTCAGAAAGTAAAATAAAAACATCAAATGTTAGTTCTGGTACTAAGAAGGTTTCCTTCCATGATGACGATTCTATTTATCTACAAAGATATACTAATGGTAATACTACACCAAGAAGAATGGGTGAATCCATTAGTAATTGCACTGAATCACAGCACAAGGTAAGTCAGTTTTTTATAACCAGTTCTCTCATGATCTAAATTATTTTCTGTTTCTGCATCTGAAAACAAATCTCTTAACAAATGTACAATATGCTTACAGTATTGAATCTTTCAGTTATTTCTAGGCAATGTACTTTTATTTCGCATGAGATTTTATATTTTAATCTTAATCCTACAGCTTCTGATTCTAAAATTGTACATCTTTTACAGACATTTACATCTGAAACCTCCAATAAAAAAGACATTGATCAACGTACAGACACACTGCAACATTGCACTCTTGGCCACAGGAACGACTTACAGGATCTAACCATCAAGACACAAGCAGAATGTTGTGATGCCAAATACAATGAACTGCTTCCAAATCTTAGCAGCATAACTAGATCTACTCACTTAAACACTATACAATATACAGAAAAGGAAATGCAGTCAGAACAGGAAAGTTCAGCGCTAACTGGTAAACAGTGTTTTATACCTGAGAATGTATGTAAAGAAACAGAAGAAAAGACTAATTCTAATGCTAAAAACCTAACTACTGAAACTTCACACCAATCGCCAAAGATGGAAATCAAACATTTTCCTCTTGATGATACGGCACAGTCATCAAAGTCAGAGCCATCTGTTCAGCTGGAGGTCGTGCAAAAGGGTCGGTTTCTGGAGGAATCCACTTTCCTTTCCATGACACAATCGGTTACTTCTGCCCTTGAAGAAATTCTTTCCAAAAATAGTAAGCTTCCAGTACATGGCGACTTATTAACATGTTACAGAAGATACCAGGAGGATAATGCTAAGGAATGTAATGTTCTCACCTTAACTCAAGCTGAACAATCAAGTTTGAAGGTAAAATTAAGATTCCTTTTATATACATGTAAAACTTTTTTTAAACAATAAAATATTTTATATATTGCAATGCATTAACATAAAGTATTTATTTAGCTAGACACGGTAAATATTTTACTGTTAAATCGTTTCTTTGCAGTTTATTGTTGACGTCTTCGGCTTAATGGAACAGAGCATAACGGTTTCCATAGTGAATGGAAAGGCAATACGCATTAATGGCCAACACTCCCATATGAAGGAAACACATCAAAATACAAAGGACTTTTCAAAAACGTTATTTCTTCAAGAGGGATCTTCAATTGAATCTGCCTCCGCTTCAATCTCTTCTGATGGATTTCTTATGATCACCATCAATAAAAAAGTAAGCTAATCATTGGGGAAAACATTCTAGTATCAGTTAATATTTAGTTTTTTGGTCAAATTAATCTACAAACTACACAGTATTTGATGCTTATTAATTCTTAAGAAAGTTTTTGAAAGTAAACATTTTACAATTATATTAAACCATTTTTCAGAGCTGTCCAGAAAGCATAGCGAATGAACCTTGCAATGAAGATTCAAAGTATAAAGAAAAAATTAGTGCAATCCGAAATGTTAACATTCTACCTCAAGAAAATCAAGAACAATCTTCCTTTGGTGTGATGTCTGCAGGTTCTGGGAACAGATGGACTTCGAAGGCTTCTCTTGATATTTCAGAGGTAAGAAGCAATGAAGAAATTATTAATGTGTGATTCAACCTTATAATGGTTTATTTTCTTTAATATAGAGTTAATCAACAACTTCACGTCTCAAATGAAATTGACATATCTATTAATATTCCCATACAGGATCAACATAAAGATGTAAAAAGAAAGACATCGGCACAAGCAGAAATGGTCCATACTGCAACCCTACCGGAAGGAGAGAGTGGTGCGTATTTATCATACTCAAAACATAAGCCTATTACAGTTTGGAAGGAAGAGCCCCAGGCAAAGAGAGATGAGGGGTCCAACGAAGCTGTCCTGGATAATAAATCAGAAGATGACACATATAAATGCTTCACCAATTCTAAAGATAATCAATCCTGTGTACAGAAGAACGAATCACAGGCTATCAGAGATTTTGTATTCATAGAAGCTGCTGTAAATGAAGAATCAGAGGCTTACAGAAATATTTGGTGCCCTAATTCTAAAGATAAGCTTGAATCTGTTTCAAATGAAGAATCAGTTGCCAACAGAGATGGTGGGTTCATCAAAGCTGCCATAGCCGAAGAATCAGAAACTAACACAGATACTGTGATCACTAATTCTAAAGACAAGCTAGAATCTGCCTGGAAGCATGAGTTGGAAGCTAAAGAGGGGCCATTCACATCTGTCCTAGAGAATGAATCAGCAGCCAACAGATGTAAATGCTTCACCAATTCTAAATGTGATCACTCCTCTCTACAAAAGGAGGAACCAAAGGCTAACAGAGATGTTGTATTCATCGAAGCTGCCATAAAGGAAGAATCTGAGGCTAACACAGGTATAGAGTTCATCAATTCTAAAGATAAGTTTGATTCTCTCTCAAAGGAAGAGTCAGAGGCCGACAGAGATGCTACATCCACCAAAGCTATCTTAGACACAGAATCAGAGGCTAACACAGATATTGTGTTCACCAATTCTAAAGACAAGGTACAATCTGTCTGGAAGGAAGAATCAGAGGTTAGTACATATGAGGGGTCCATCAAACCTGTCCTAGAGAATGAATTAGAGACCAACAGACATAAATGCTTCATTAATTCTGAATATAATCAATTCTATGTCCAGAACAATGAATTACAAGATAACAGAGATGTCAAGTTTATCGAAACTGCCATAAAGGAAGAATCAGAGGCTAACACAGATATAAGGTTCACCAATTCTAAAGATAAGCTAAAATCTGTCTGGAAGGATGAATCAGAGGCTAACACGGATACAGGGTTCACCGATTTTGAATATAAGCACGAAACTGTCTCAAAGGAGGAATCAGAGAACAGCAGAGATGTTGGGTTTAACAAAGCTGTCATAGACGAAGAATCAGAGACCAGAGGAGATGTTGGGTCCACCAAAGCTGACAGAGACGAAGAATCAGAGGCTAACACAGACATTGTGACCACCAATTCTAAAGACAAGTTAGAATCTGTCTGCAAGGAAGAATCAAAGGCCAACAGAGATGTTGGGTTCATCAAAGCTGTCATAGACGGAGAATCAAAGGCTAAAACAGACATTGTGATCACCAATTCTAAAGAAAAGTTAGAATCTGTCTGCAAGGAAGAATCAGAGGTCAACAGATCAGTGGAGTTCACCGAAGCTGCCCTAAAGGAAGAATCAGATGCTAGCACAGATCTAAGGTTAATCAATTCTAAAGATAAGTTCTATTCTGTCTGCACTGAAGAATCAGATGCTGGTATAGATATTGCATTCAACAACAATAAGAACTACTCTGTCCGGAAAGAAGAATTATTGGATTGTAAAATTTCATCAGTAAAAGAAAATTCGATCCAAATTCAAAAGGAAATTTCTACTAATGAGCAAATCAAACAGGGTTACCTCCATCCACAACCTCAAAACAATGATATTTCACCAAATGTAACAATAGAAGAAGTATCAGACGATTACGATACTAACATTTTAGAGATGTCATCGACTTTATTGAAGAAGCCGATAAATCAACAAGAGATGGAAACAACTTCTACTTTAACTGACCAAACCAATGAATTTCTTTCCAATAACAAATGCAAATCACTGGCAGTTGTTAAAAAGGGCTTTTTTGATGTTGATACTTTCTACAAAAATGCTCGCTTTCATTTCCATAAGAGGGAAAAAGATCCTATTCACAAAGAAAATTTTACATCCGTTAATGGTGATGTCAATGATAAAACTATCATATGCCTTCTAGAGGACCAAGATGAAGTTGAAACAGACATTTCTTTCCAGGACGACTATACATACATGGTAAGAATCTATCTTCCTATCTAAAGACAATAATCTTATTTCCAAAAATTATATATAACATACTTTTTTTCACAACTCTTAAAAAATATTTACATCAAATGAGTATAAAACATCTTTTCGTCATTTTTTTTTTCAGATAATCCTTGATGTCAGCTCATATCTGCAGAATGTAATAGAGGTTGAAGTCCTTAATGATGATAAAGTTTTAGTCAAATGTTCTTCAATGAACAATGACGGTGAACTTGACCATCAAAAAGACTTTTCCAAAACTTTCGACATACCTACTGGATTGGAGATAGGATCAGGTGTTTGCGGAGTTTCTAGGGACGGAATTTTTGCTGTTGCTTTCAATAAAAAGGTTAGTAAAATTATTTCTATTTTTTATGTACAATAATTCTATTAATACACAAAATACCACAACTAACCATTTATGAATCCTCATATTTGCATTGGATGTTAAAACATCATTACAAAGAAGCATTTCAAGATAACAAGTGTTTTTTATTTCCCTGACACAGGTCTCCTTGGATGCTCAGCAAGTAAAGAGTTCAGGCGATATTTGCATTACTGACAACTCTGAGAAAGATCAGGAATCCTACAACGTTGAGGAAAAAGTAAAGCTCACTTGGGAGGGAGTCTCAAACCCTATTAATTTTACTGGCAGGAATCTCACCTTATCTAATCAGGATGAAAAGATAAATATTTCTAGTGGTATACAAGCATTGACAGACCAGATCGTTACTACAACAAATGGATTGACTAGAGAACAAAATTCTTTGTCAAGAGATCACAATAAGTTCATGGAAGTAAGCTGTTCTTCAGATGATGCTCATCAACATTATGAAATGGTTGGTGGACGAGGGGGAAAAGAAAGTGTAAAACTTACATCTTTTGATAGCAGAAATTATGAAACTCATGATCACCTTGATCGTAGCACTGACAGTGATGCAAATGAAAATGCAAAGATGATGAAGCAGAAAAAGAACGGGATGTCGTTTTTAGAAAATGATATTTTACTTGGCATTTGCGAGAGTCAATCTAAACTCAAGCCAGTCCTCCCTGCAGTCGAAAATGGCACCATGCAAATTCCTTGCACCAACAACTGCATTTCAATACAAGTTGAAGAAAAGCTACTCTTCAGTGAGGACGCATTCTTTGACAGAGCTCGTCCTCACTTTGCATGGCCAATTAGGGAGTTGATGTCCAAAGGTGAACATTTTTCTTCTAAAAATGAGGCGCATACAGATGATGAGAATCATTGTCCAATGGCAGAGTGTAATGAAGGCAGAATATCAACTTTTGCACAAGATGAACAATACTACATGGTAAGTGTTCATGCTGTGAATAGTTTCCCAATTCGTTTCATTGTGCATCATAAAACATATCTCTCTTTGCTTTAGTGAACATCTCTAATTGTTTGTTTTCAATCTTTCTCCAGATCATCTTAGATGTCGGCATCTACACAAAGAAGACAAACATCGACATAAAAGTTTTGGAAGAAAAGGAAGTGGTAATAGAATGGGCTTCCTTAACCAGTGAACAAGACCAACATTTGAAAATCTTTTCGAAAAGATTCCACTTACCCTGTGGTATTGATGTGGAATCAGGCTTCAGTGGAATCTCATCTGATGGCATTCTGATAATCACATTCCCTAAAATGGTTAGTACAATCCATAGAAACTTGTGTATACTAAGGTTAAGGTCATTCAACTAAAATTTTTAAATGCTCCAGTCTGTAATGTAAATACACCGATCCTCTCATTTATAAAACATTTTAAATTATATTTTTTGTAATTCAGAGGATATAAAAAGTAAGAATACTTCAACAGATATTCTAGCAAGTGTTTATTTATTCCTCTGATCACTTACATGTTTCAAATATATCTATTTACCCTTTCCCATCAAGTTCCATCAATGTAAGAAGGATAATTTAATTCCATTCGCATACAATTATATAAGATAGGATAAAACTGGTTATGTAATGAGGACTTTATTGAAAGTCAACCTTGCAATTACTATTTTGCTTTCGCTATAATATCAATTACAATACTTTAATATAAAATTTTTAAGTCATCAGTTCCTTTTCTTTACGTTTCAGAATCAGCCAAGTGGTGTTGAAAGGTCTTTGAGTCAGGAAGAAATCCTGAATGGCAGTACTCTTATCCAAACACTTACTAGGGACACAAACCTCACGCAGTCCGAAGGCTTCATCATTACATCAGAAGGAGGACGAAACTGCATAAGTGTTTCGGATGTTGCAAGATGGGAAGAGTCAAGTGAAGCTACGGGTGCTTCTACCCTAGAAACCTATTATGCTAATGTCAGACTTCTTCCATTCACTAAAAGGGGACTTTTCTTCCACGATTCTTTCTTCCACGAGGTCCATACTCTTTTCCAGACAGCAATGAATAAGGTTCTAATGAGCTGTACTAACGACCATAATTGTAAGAATGCAAGTGACATCGAGACATACCACTGCTTAAGAGACCAGAATCCAAACTTCGAAAACCAGGCATTCCATGCTCAAGAAGATCACCACAGCTATAAGGTGAGTGATTGTTCAAATATTTTTTCTATGTAAGTAATAAATTAAATAGCCCTTACCAAGATATCTTAAAATAATGGATTTGAACATAACTATCAGTGAAATATTCAACATATTCTGCTGTTCTAACCCAACAGGTGGTGCTGGATGTAGCAAACCTCTCTGAAGAGTCAATTGTGGTTTATGTAGTCGATAAGAAACAACTTGTGATAGAAGGGCAGGTAGAGAAGACAGATACCTCTTCATCGTCACTTCAGTCCTTCAAGAGAGCCTTTTCTCTTCCACAAACGACTGACTTCATTGAAGCAACAGCTACTCTGTCTTCAGACGGAGTTCTATTTGTCGACTTTTCCAAGAGAATTGGTGTACAGAGAGACTAGCAGCATGCAGATCGACCCTTATTCTTAGATTAAAGCCTTTCAATAAGAGAGTTTATATATCTTTATTTTTCATTTATAAATATGCATCTATTGAAATATTTGTAATTTTCTCATATAAAAAACGTTTTCATCCAGGGTTTTCTTCAATCCTTGTTTCTATAAAACTGAGTATTGTAGCAAAGTTACAGAAAACCTCCGCAAATTTACACAAAATACATGTATACACATTCAGATGACATGGTTTTCGGATATAGAAAGTGAATAATATAAAGCATGTTCATATATTTTTTTTTTCGAAATAACCAATACAAGATTAGTAAAGGCGAAACTCACCGCAGAAAATGAATGATTGAAAATACTGAAAGCCATAAAATTTTTTTAAAAATCAGGAACCTTTAAAGGAATACTAAGATGGCGGGGAGAGATTAAGAGAGGTAGATAATATGCTCATTAAATTGTCAAAATTAGGGCCTAAAAAGTACAAAGTAACTTAATATTGACAAAAGTAATAAAGTTTCAGCAAATTAATGCCCTCACAAGAAAGTGTTGTCTAACTTTAGAAAAAAAAGTAATAGCTCTCTTCAAAAACCAATATTAATATGTTAACCAATTCAACTGTGAGAGGGTATAGGTCATCTTTACATTTGTCTCAACATTCCATAACACTGGAAATATTATTCTTTCCTTAACACATATTCTGTGGTTTATTTTTCCTCAATTCTATCATCGTGTGTTATACATATTCTCAAATAGCTAAGCTCGTCAGTCATATCAACTATTCTATAATAATTCATACCAACGTTTATTACTTCATATTCTTGCTTTCCATTTAAAAATGCAATTTTACTCAAGTTAACATTCAATTTCTATCTTCGTTTACCACAAGATTTAGGTGCTTTCATCACACTCATCTGCTTATCTTCACTACCACCAATAATTTCTCTCACAACATCTCTCCACACTTAATAAAATTGCTCCTATATCTTTAGCACTTTTCCACACTTCTCCCATTACTCCTGGCATAACACTAAAAGTGAAGATCAAATTTCACACTATAGTCGGCCCTCCTTATTAGCGGGGATTAGGTAACAGAGACATTCGTGAAGAGCGAAAATCTGAGAATACTTGGTGCCCTGGGGTAGGTCAACTCATAACCCTCCCGAAACACAGACAACTGCCTGGGTGCGGTTGACTAACATATTAGGTCACTCACTGTACTGCACTACATTGTTTTCACGTGGTTTCTATCACTGTATTGTAGTTCATATTATATTCCAGAGGTAAGTGTACATTACTAACAGAGCTTCAGTAGGTATGATGACTCATAACACGAAAGTCATCGTCACCAACCATGTATAAGAAACGCCAAAACACTAGTCAGTATCCAAAAGCATTCCCTGACACTGTACAGTGAAAAGTCACTAATTGATGGTGGTTGAAATGCACAAAAAAAAAAAAAAAAAAAAAAAAAAAAAAAAAAAAAAAAGTTTAATATAGAAGAATTTTCTTTTCAAAATCATGATTTTTAGAATGTGATACGGACAGAGTACATGCCAAATGCTATAAAGTGTGAATTGTCTTCTCTTTCTATTCGTAAAGAAAGAAAGCAACAAAACTTGCTTATCATTATCACGTGAAAAAGCTCGTTGAAGACCATTGTTATGTAACGTAAATTGCTCTTCTGTGGTGTCAGCGTGACTTCAGCCAGTTTGGTACATTGCCAACTAACTATGAATGCAATTTCCATTATTTCTGTCATATCTTATATAATTATCTAACAAACAACGGTATATGCGATGGTATACCAAGACAGGTTGACATATTTATATGGACATAATGAGGCGATCTTATGTTTATAAAGTACATGATATATTTATTTCTATTTGCATTACCTTGCGTGATGTTTGAGCTGACTAGGGTAATTATTTCTCAGAGGTTGTCAGTGAAAATATTTCATAAAAAGCTGTTGTATTATCTTAGCTTTACTGACAACGTGATTTAAAGTTATTCTTTAAAAAATGAATCAAATTTATTCTTTGACGAATATATATAGGGAAAAATCATGGTTGCAACTAGATATAAATCCAATCTCTAATTAGTATTAGTCTGGAGAGGATATAATGGAGTTAAGAGATTCATTTTGCTTTCAGGTTTCTAAAAACAATGATTAAAATTCTCACAATATTCAGACATATACTGTATATAAAAGGGAAAAGAAAAATGTAGAATTAATTTCATGGGAATGAGTTGATCCAATAGCAAAACCGAAGAATTCTCAAGAACATTCCATGATTAATAGTTACAATTTATGTAATCTGGTTACGGATCATTTCCCTTTGCCTACACATACACCAAATAGTCTGGGCTATTCTTTACATATTTTCCTATGTTTTCAGACACCTGACAACACAGTTTACCAAACAATTCTTCTCCACCCAAGGGGTTAAATACTGCACTTGTAATTGTTCAGTGGCCACTTTCCTCTTGGTAAGGGTAGAAGAGACTTTTTAGCTATTTATAAGGTAAGCAGCTCTTCGAGGAGAAGGACACTCCAAAATTAAACCATTGTTCTCTAAGTCTAGGGTAGTGCCATACCCTCTGTACCATGGTCTTCCACTGTCTTGGGTTAGAGTTCTCTTGCTTGAGGGTACACTCGGGCACTATTCCATCTTATTTCTCTTCCTCTTGTTTTGTTAAAGTTCTTATAGTTTATATATGAAATATTTATCTTAATGTTACTGTTCTTAAAATATTTTATTTTTCCTTGTTTTCTTTCCTCACTGGGCTATTTTCCCTGTTGGAGACTCTGGACTTACAGCCTCCTACTTTCCCAACTAGGGGTGTCGTTTAGCAAGTAATAATAATAATAATAATAATAATAATAATAATAATAATATAATTATTATTATTATTATGAAGTACTCCTCAACTTCATGAGAGTCCGATCTAGGAAGATCTACAGGTACAAAGATGCTATTTTGAAAAAGGCGATTCATATTTCTCAAACAAAACAAAAACTTAGATTACGTCACATCATCTGATTATGTCCTTTGTCGATCCCTTCCCGTAAGTACAAACAACTACAATTAATTATACGAATAGTTAAACTAACAAGGAATAGATACAATTATCCTGAAAGAAATGATCTCCAGTTTCCATTTATTCCACTATTTTGTTCGAATCACAAAATTAAGGACGTTGTTAAGAAACAAGTATACATATATATATATATATATATATATATATATATATATATATATATATATATATATATATATATATATATATATACATATATATATATACACAAAATTATACATATATAGCAAATAAAAGGGAATGCATTTTAACAACATATCTTCTAAGCAAATACAAAAGAATCATAGTTATTTACAAGTAAAAAAAAATGAAAAAAATTTCCTTTCTTAATAGAATTGATAAACAGACTAGCTTTTTCACAACAAAGAACATGAGTCATAACAAAAAAGATTATTTTAAAACATGTGAGTAATGTATTTCGATTGACTAAAATGTATATCTAGATACACGAGTATCTATGTAGAAACGCTTGCTGAAGGATGCCAAAAATCCTTGGCACTGAACTCGAGCCTTCAGCCGAAATAAATGGCTGACGCAGAAGACACGTCACATTGGTCAACAAGTTTAACAGATATATAAAAGAGAGAACACACCCGAACCATCAGTACCAGCCCGACCACAACAGACAAACCATCGATAAGTGATAGTTACGAACAGTTCGACATTCCAAGTTATTAACTCTTTAACCACTATCTCGAACATTCCAAAACAACAGACTATATTGGACAAAAAGTTAATAAAAATCAAATTTACAGTTTATTAAAAAATGGCTCCAGTTCATCAAATCAACTCTTACTCGATGGCTTCATCTGCATCATCGTCCTCCAAAACATCCTCAAAAACAGGACAAAACTGTGGTTTCAGAAAAGGGTCAAGTGAACACTGGGACACATCCCTTCCTTTCGCTTCTAAACAAATATCATCTTTCGACGACGCCTTTTTCGAAAACGCCAGAAAACGTTTCCTTGACGAATTCAGAAGTTGCTTGGCCGATTGGGACGACGCAGAAGACATCGATGACACGTGGGTCCAGAGGGAAACCAGTCTCAGTAAACGACTCACACCTCAAACAGAATCTTCATCCTACACTAAAGTGAAAGATAACAAATTCGCTGCAGTTGTTAGAGAAAACGGCGATTGTGAGGTAAGAAAACTGAATGTTTTTGTCATATATCTTTAAATAAAATGAATAAAAAGATGCTGAATCTAAGTGAATTCCGATAAGGAAAAAAATAATATTTTGGAAATTTCATCAAGTCATACACTTTGTAAATATGCAAATACCTTATTATTTCTGTCTTTACAGGTTATGATGAATATATGTGAGCTCAAGTTAAAAGATGTCAAAGTAAGAATTACTGGAGAGAAGTTTGTCGTGGTTGAAGGATCAAAGGATGAAGGGAACACAATAAGAAACTGTCGTCAATCTCCAAGAAACTTCCTTTATCAGTTCTCATTGCCAGAAAATGTCTCTTGGGATGCTGTCTACGCCACCTTATCTTGTGATGGCATCCTCACTATTACAATGCCACCAAAAGTTAGTATAAGATTTATTTCATTCACGGTTAAAAATATTTCATTATTTTGTGTTTTTATAGTATCATAAAAATATTCTTTTGAATACTTATACTTTAAAATCTTCTACAGGTAAACACAGAAAAACCATCTGATATCTGTGGAATGGAAACTCATCGAGATAAAAGAACAAATATCATCGGCAACATTAATGATAACAATGGTCAGAAATGTAGGGTCATTGAGATACAAAATGCTCATTCATCACTAAGAACCACTGGAAACTCCTCAGACATTTCCTGCCAAACTTTATTGGAATCGGCAACAGGACAAGACCAATTAATGACTTCCAAAAAAGGAGATCTACAAATTCTAAAAAAATTGAAAGATTGTTCCATATTGGAGAAGAGCAGAGAAGAAGAATCTCTCGAAAAGAAGAAAGAATATCTTGAAAAGGACTGTTCCTTCATTACCAATTGCAACCAGTCAAAGGCTTATTTGTCACAGAGTCCTTTAAAAGAAAAGAGACAGGTGAAGGAAACCATCATTCCCATCAGGGTGGAAGTATGGAAGGACGACCATACAACAAACTCCTCAGAAAGTAAAATAAAAACATCAAATGTTAGTTCTGGTACTAAGAAGGTTTCCTTCCATGATGACGATTCTATTTATCTACAAAGATATACTAATGGTAATACTACACCAAGAAGAATGGGTGAATCCATTAGTAATTGCACTGAATCACAGCACAAGGTAAGTCAGTTTTTTATAACCAGTTCTCTCATGATCTAAATTATTTTCTGTTTCTGCATCTGAAAACAAATCTCTTAACAAATGTACAATATGCTTACAGTATTGAATCTTTCAGTTATTTCTAGGCAATGTACTTTTATTTCGCATGAGATTTTATATTTTAATCTTAATCCTACAGCTTCTGATTCTAAAATTGTACATCTTTTACAGACATTTACATCTGAAACCTCCAATAAAAAAGACATTGATCAACGTACAGACACACTGCAACATTGCACTCTTGGCCACAGGAACGACTTACAGGATCTAACCATCAAGACACAAGCAGAATGTTGTGATGCCAAATACAATGAACTGCTTCCAAATCTTAGCAGCATAACTAGATCTACTCACTTAAACACTATACAATATACAGAAAAGGAAATGCAGTCAGAACAGGAAAGTTCAGCGCTAACTGGTAAACAGTGTTTTATACCTGAGAATGTATGTAAAGAAACAGAAGAAAAGACTAATTCTAATGCTAAAAACCTAACTACTGAAACTTCACACCAATCGCCAAAGATGGAAATCAAACATTTTCCTCTTGATGATACGGCACAGTCATCAAAGTCAGAGCCATCTGTTCAGCTGGAGGTCGTGCAAAAGGGTCGGTTTCTGGAGGAATCCACTTTCCTTTCCATGACACAATCGGTTACTTCTGCCCTTGAAGAAATTCTTTCCAAAAATAGTAAGCTTCCAGTACATGGCGACTTATTAACATGTTACAGAAGATACCAGGAGGATAATGCTAAGGAATGTAATGTTCTCACCTTAACTCAAGCTGAACAATCAAGTTTGAAGGTAAAATTAAGATTCCTTTTATATACATGTAAAACTTTTTTTAAACAATAAAATATTTTATATATTGCAATGCATTAACATAAAGTATTTATTTAGCTAGACACGGTAAATATTTTACTGTTAAATCGTTTCTTTGCAGTTTATTGTTGACGTCTTCGGCTTAATGGAACAGAGCATAACGGTTTCCATAGTGAATGGAAAGGCAATACGCATTAATGGCCAACACTCCCATATGAAGGAAACACATCAAAATACAAAGGACTTTTCAAAAACGTTATTTCTTCAAGAGGGATCTTCAATTGAATCTGCCTCCGCTTCAATCTCTTCTGATGGATTTCTTATGATCACCATCAATAAAAAAGTAAGCTAATCATTGGGGAAAACATTCTAGTATCAGTTAATATTTAGTTTTTTGGTCAAATTAATCTACAAACTACACAGTATTTGATGCTTATTAATTCTTAAGAAAGTTTTTGAAAGTAAACATTTTAC
Source organism: Palaemon carinicauda (assembly GCF_036898095.1). Lineage (NCBI taxonomy): Eukaryota > Metazoa > Arthropoda > Malacostraca > Decapoda > Palaemonidae > Palaemon > Palaemon carinicauda. The sequence goes on from NC_090726.1 coordinate 158,424,186, forward strand.
AATTATATTAAACCATTTTTCAGAGCTGTCCAGAAAGCATAGCGAATGAACCTTGCAATGAAGATTCAAAGTATAAAGAAAAAATTAGTGCAATCCGAAATGTTAACATTCTACCTCAAGAAAATCAAGAACAATCTTCCTTTGGTGTGATGTCTGCAGGTTCTGGGAACAGATGGACTTCGAAGGCTTCTCTTGATATTTCAGAGGTAAGAAGCAATGAAGAAATTATTAATGTGTGATTCAACCTTATAATGGTTTATTTTCTTTAATATAGAGTTAATCAACAACTTCACGTCTCAAATGAAATTGACATATCTATTAATATTCCCATACAGGATCAACATAAAGATGTAAAAAGAAAGACATCGGCACAAGCAGAAATGGTCCATACTGCAACCCTACCGGAAGGAGAGAGTGGTGCGTATTTATCATACTCAAAACATAAGCCTATTACAGTTTGGAAGGAAGAGCCCCAGGCAAAGAGAGATGAGGGGTCCAACGAAGCTGTCCTGGATAATAAATCAGAAGATGACACATATAAATGCTTCACCAATTCTAAAGATAATCAATCCTGTGTACAGAAGAACGAATCACAGGCTATCAGAGATTTTGTATTCATAGAAGCTGCTGTAAATGAAGAATCAGAGGCTTACAGAAATATTTGGTGCCCTAATTCTAAAGATAAGCTTGAATCTGTTTCAAATGAAGAATCAGTTGCCAACAGAGATGGTGGGTTCATCAAAGCTGCCATAGCCGAAGAATCAGAAACTAACACAGATACTGTGATCACTAATTCTAAAGACAAGCTAGAATCTGCCTGGAAGCATGAGTTGGAAGCTAAAGAGGGGCCATTCACATCTGTCCTAGAGAATGAATCAGCAGCCAACAGATGTAAATGCTTCACCAATTCTAAATGTGATCACTCCTCTCTACAAAAGGAGGAACCAAAGGCTAACAGAGATGTTGTATTCATCGAAGCTGCCATAAAGGAAGAATCTGAGGCTAACACAGGTATAGAGTTCATCAATTCTAAAGATAAGTTTGATTCTCTCTCAAAGGAAGAGTCAGAGGCCGACAGAGATGCTACATCCACCAAAGCTATCTTAGACACAGAATCAGAGGCTAACACAGATATTGTGTTCACCAATTCTAAAGACAAGGTACAATCTGTCTGGAAGGAAGAATCAGAGGTTAGTACATATGAGGGGTCCATCAAACCTGTCCTAGAGAATGAATTAGAGACCAACAGACATAAATGCTTCATTAATTCTGAATATAATCAATTCTATGTCCAGAACAATGAATTACAAGATAACAGAGATGTCAAGTTTATCGAAACTGCCATAAAGGAAGAATCAGAGGCTAACACAGATATAAGGTTCACCAATTCTAAAGATAAGCTAAAATCTGTCTGGAAGGATGAATCAGAGGCTAACACGGATACAGGGTTCACCGATTTTGAATATAAGCACGAAACTGTCTCAAAGGAGGAATCAGAGAACAGCAGAGATGTTGGGTTTAACAAAGCTGTCATAGACGAAGAATCAGAGACCAGAGGAGATGTTGGGTCCACCAAAGCTGACAGAGACGAAGAATCAGAGGCTAACACAGACATTGTGACCACCAATTCTAAAGACAAGTTAGAATCTGTCTGCAAGGAAGAATCAAAGGCCAACAGAGATGTTGGGTTCATCAAAGCTGTCATAGACGGAGAATCAAAGGCTAAAACAGACATTGTGATCACCAATTCTAAAGAAAAGTTAGAATCTGTCTGCAAGGAAGAATCAGAGGTCAACAGATCAGTGGAGTTCACCGAAGCTGCCCTAAAGGAAGAATCAGATGCTAGCACAGATCTAAGGTTAATCAATTCTAAAGATAAGTTCTATTCTGTCTGCACTGAAGAATCAGATGCTGGTATAGATATTGCATTCAACAACAATAAGAACTACTCTGTCCGGAAAGAAGAATTATTGGATTGTAAAATTTCATCAGTAAAAGAAAATTCGATCCAAATTCAAAAGGAAATTTCTACTAATGAGCAAATCAAACAGGGTTACCTCCATCCACAACCTCAAAACAATGATATTTCACCAAATGTAACAATAGAAGAAGTATCAGACGATTACGATACTAACATTTTAGAGATGTCATCGACTTTATTGAAGAAGCCGATAAATCAACAAGAGATGGAAACAACTTCTACTTTAACTGACCAAACCAATGAATTTCTTTCCAATAACAAATGCAAATCACTGGCAGTTGTTAAAAAGGGCTTTTTTGATGTTGATACTTTCTACAAAAATGCTCGCTTTCATTTCCATAAGAGGGAAAAAGATCCTATTCACAAAGAAAATTTTACATCCGTTAATGGTGATGTCAATGATAAAACTATCATATGCCTTCTAGAGGACCAAGATGAAGTTGAAACAGACATTTCTTTCCAGGACGACTATACATACATGGTAAGAATCTATCTTCCTATCTAAAGACAATAATCTTATTTCCAAAAATTATATATAACATACTTTTTTTCACAACTCTTAAAAAATATTTACATCAAATGAGTATAAAACATCTTTTCGTCATTTTTTTTTTCAGATAATCCTTGATGTCAGCTCATATCTGCAGAATGTAATAGAGGTTGAAGTCCTTAATGATGATAAAGTTTTAGTCAAATGTTCTTCAATGAACAATGACGGTGAACTTGACCATCAAAAAGACTTTTCCAAAACTTTCGACATACCTACTGGATTGGAGATAGGATCAGGTGTTTGCGGAGTTTCTAGGGACGGAATTTTTGCTGTTGCTTTCAATAAAAAGGTTAGTAAAATTATTTCTATTTTTTATGTACAATAATTCTATTAATACACAAAATACCACAACTAACCATTTATGAATCCTCATATTTGCATTGGATGTTAAAACATCATTACAAAGAAGCATTTCAAGATAACAAGTGTTTTTTATTTCCCTGACACAGGTCTCCTTGGATGCTCAGCAAGTAAAGAGTTCAGGCGATATTTGCATTACTGACAACTCTGAGAAAGATCAGGAATCCTACAACGTTGAGGAAAAAGTAAAGCTCACTTGGGAGGGAGTCTCAAACCCTATTAATTTTACTGGCAGGAATCTCACCTTATCTAATCAGGATGAAAAGATAAATATTTCTAGTGGTATACAAGCATTGACAGACCAGATCGTTACTACAACAAATGGATTGACTAGAGAACAAAATTCTTTGTCAAGAGATCACAATAAGTTCATGGAAGTAAGCTGTTCTTCAGATGATGCTCATCAACATTATGAAATGGTTGGTGGACGAGGGGGAAAAGAAAGTGTAAAACTTACATCTTTTGATAGCAGAAATTATGAAACTCATGATCACCTTGATCGTAGCACTGACAGTGATGCAAATGAAAATGCAAAGATGATGAAGCAGAAAAAGAACGGGATGTCGTTTTTAGAAAATGATATTTTACTTGGCATTTGCGAGAGTCAATCTAAACTCAAGCCAGTCCTCCCTGCAGTCGAAAATGGCACCATGCAAATTCCTTGCACCAACAACTGCATTTCAATACAAGTTGAAGAAAAGCTACTCTTCAGTGAGGACGCATTCTTTGACAGAGCTCGTCCTCACTTTGCATGGCCAATTAGGGAGTTGATGTCCAAAGGTGAACATTTTTCTTCTAAAAATGAGGCGCATACAGATGATGAGAATCATTGTCCAATGGCAGAGTGTAATGAAGGCAGAATATCAACTTTTGCACAAGATGAACAATACTACATGGTAAGTGTTCATGCTGTGAATAGTTTCCCAATTCGTTTCATTGTGCATCATAAAACATATCTCTCTTTGCTTTAGTGAACATCTCTAATTGTTTGTTTTCAATCTTTCTCCAGATCATCTTAGATGTCGGCATCTACACAAAGAAGACAAACATCGACATAAAAGTTTTGGAAGAAAAGGAAGTGGTAATAGAATGGGCTTCCTTAACCAGTGAACAAGACCAACATTTGAAAATCTTTTCGAAAAGATTCCACTTACCCTGTGGTATTGATGTGGAATCAGGCTTCAGTGGAATCTCATCTGATGGCATTCTGATAATCACATTCCCTAAAATGGTTAGTACAATCCATAGAAACTTGTGTATACTAAGGTTAAGGTCATTCAACTAAAATTTTTAAATGCTCCAGTCTGTAATGTAAATACACCGATCCTCTCATTTATAAAACATTTTAAATTATATTTTTTGTAATTCAGAGGATATAAAAAGTAAGAATACTTCAACAGATATTCTAGCAAGTGTTTATTTATTCCTCTGATCACTTACATGTTTCAAATATATCTATTTACCCTTTCCCATCAAGTTCCATCAATGTAAGAAGGATAATTTAATTCCATTCGCATACAATTATATAAGATAGGATAAAACTGGTTATGTAATGAGGACTTTATTGAAAGTCAACCTTGCAATTACTATTTTGCTTTCGCTATAATATCAATTACAATACTTTAATATAAAATTTTTAAGTCATCAGTTCCTTTTCTTTACGTTTCAGAATCAGCCAAGTGGTGTTGAAAGGTCTTTGAGTCAGGAAGAAATCCTGAATGGCAGTACTCTTATCCAAACACTTACTAGGGACACAAACCTCACGCAGTCCGAAGGCTTCATCATTACATCAGAAGGAGGACGAAACTGCAGAAGTGTTTCGGATGTTGCAAGATGGGAAGAGTCAAGTGAAGCTACGGGTGCTTCTACCCTAGAAAGCTGTTATGCTAATGTCAGACTTCTTCCATTCACTAAAAGGGGACTTTTCTTCCACGATTCTTTCTTCCACGAGGTCCATACTCTTTTCCAGACAGCAATGAATAAGGTTCTAATGAGCTGTACTAACGACCATAATTGTAAGAATGCAAGTGACATCGAGACATACCACTGCTTAAGAGACCAGAATCCAAACTTCGAAAACCAGGCATTCCATGCTCAAGAAGATCACCACAGCTATAAGGTGAGTGATTGTTCAAATATTTTTTCTATGTAAGTAATAAATTAAATAGCCCTTACCAAGATATCTTAAAATAATGGATTTGAACATAACTATCAGTGAAATATTCAACATATTCTGCTGTTCTAACCCAACAGGTGGTGCTGGATGTAGCAAACCTCTCTGAAGAGTCAATTGTGGTTTATGTAGTCGATAAGAAACAACTTGTGATAGAAGGGCAGGTAGAGAAGACAGATACCTCTTCATCGTCACTTCAGTCCTTCAAGAGAGCCTTTTCTCTTCCACAAACGACTGACTTCATTGAAGCAACAGCTACTCTGTCTTCAGACGGAGTTCTATTTGTCGACTTTTCCAAGAGAATTGGTGTACAGAGAGACTAGCAGCATGCAGATCGACCCTTATTCTTAGATTAAAGCCTTTCAATAAGAGAGTTTATATATATTTATTTTTCATTTATAAATATGCATCTATTAAAATATTTGTAATTTTCTCATATAAAAAACGTTTTCATCCAGGGTTTTCTTCAATCCTTGTTTCTATAAAACTGAGTATTGTAGCAAAGTTACAGAAAACCTCCGCAAATTTACACAAAATACATGTATACACATTCAGATGAATAATATAAAGCATGTTTATATATTTTTTTTTCGAAATAACCAATACAAGATTAGTAAAGGCGAAACTCACCGCAGAAAATGAATGATTGAAAATACTGAAAGCCATAAAATTTTTTTAAAAATCAGGAACCTTTAAAGGAATACTAAGATGGCGGGGAGAGATTAAGAGAGGTAGATAATATGCTCATTAAATTGTCAAAATTAGGGCCTAAAAAGTACAAAGTAACTTAATATTGACAAAAGTAATAAAGTTTCAGCAAATTAATGCCCTCACAAGAAAGTGTTGTCTAACTTTAGAAAAAAAAGTAATAGCTCTCTTCAAAAACCAATATTAATATGTTAACCAATTCAACTGTGAGAGGGTATAGGTCATCTTTACATTTGTCTCAACATTCCATAAAACTGGAAATATTATTCTTTCCTTAACACATATTCTGTGGTTTATTTTTCCTCAATTCTATCATCGTTTGTTATACATATTCTCAAATAGCTAAGCTCGTCAGTCATATCAACTATTCTATAATAATTCATACAAACGTTTATTACTTCATATTCTTGCTTTCCATTTAAAAATGCAATTTTACTCAAGTTAACATTCAATTTCTATCTTCGTTTACCACAAGATTTAGGTGCTTTCATCACACTCATCTGCTTATCTTCACTACCACCAATAATTTCTCTCACAACATCTCTCCACACTTAATAAAATTGCTCCTATATCTTTAGCACTTTTCCACACTTCTCCCATTACTCCTGGCATAACACTAAAAGTGAAGATCAAATTTCACACTATAGTCGGCCCTCCTTATTAGCGGGGATTAGGTAACAGAGACATTCGTGAAGAGCGAAAATCTGAGAATACTTGGTGCCCTGGGGTAGGTCAACTCATAACCCTCCCGAAACACAGACAACTGCCTGGGTGCGGTTGACTAACATATTAGGTCACCCACTGTACTGCACTACATTGTTTTCACGTGGTTTCTATCATTGTATTGTAGTTCATATTACATTCCAGAGGTAAGTGTACATTACTAACAGAGCTTCTGTAGGTATGATGACTCATAACACGAAAGTCATCGTCACCAACCTATGTATAACAAACGCCAAAACACTAGTCAGTATCCAAGAGCATTCCCTGAGACTGTACAGTGAAAAGTCACTAATTGCTGGTGGTTGAAATGCACTTCAAATTAAAAAAAAAAATACAAAAATGGTTTAATATAGAAGAATTTTCTTTTTAAAATCATGATTTTTAGAATATGATAAAGTCTTGCTTAAACTAGTCGGTCAGTTTGACGAATTGAATGCCGTGTCTGAAGCCTTAGCCTACAATACTGTAAATACACTACTAATAATGAACGTATGAATATATCTATCCTATCCCAAGTGAAAAAAAAACAAAATAATAACTTTCATTATTAGAATTTCGTGAGAATCTTTTCTTATAACTGTAATGCAATTTTATATTTTTCATCAGCATTTCATATTACATTATGTAATATCACTTAAACATATTGTACGTATGTATTTCTTAGAATAATTCTTATTATTAGAATTTCTATGCAAACGGTTTGTCACTGCTTAGTTTACATGTGTTAGCTATAAAGTTGTCACGTATATCTGTTTGTTTTTCATTAGTGTGTTATGCAGGGAGGGAAACGGAGAGATGTTTAGGTCCAAATAAGTGAAAACGTTTTGCCCACAAAGCAGCCCGATCCACCAAAACTCAAAATTCTGAACCGCGAATAACCCAAACCGCGAAGACAGAATCAGTGAATAAAAGTTTCAACGTGGTTTGTAAAGTTTTTCAGGATATTTCAAGTTTGGATTTTTTTTTAATAATATTTCTTTTTTGAAGACTAATGTACATTCCAATAAAACTACAGAATTACTGGAATAAAAGCCTAAATTGTCCTCCAAAAAACTAGTTGTGCCATAATATACTTTTTTTTTAATGCGTAGTAATACGAGTACTGTATATGACAAATGAGTGATAAGTATATATGATTAAAATTGGAAACTGAATGGCTCATTTAGGAAGGAAAGACATATTTTCATTTCAAAACTGAATTCTGATAATCAAGAAACTACAGCAAATAAGGTCAAATTAGATTTACAATCCACATAAAATAAACGTAGTAATAACAACAAAACCAGTAAAAACAATGTGACCAAATAACAGAAAACCCACAATATCATAAATCCATACTATGAGCATGTCAAGTAAAAAGCAATAAAAATCAGCAAAATTAGCCAAGCAATATTCAACATATCAAACAATTATAATGGATACCTTGGAAAAAATGTTAGAGTCATTGAAAACTAAATAGATTATACATAAACACTCACCAAAGCCTGGTATTGCAGAATTCCTGAAAATAGGCAAAACAGAATTAGTATTAAATAAATTATCAATGTTATTGACGTGCATCGTTGTGCACCTATGTCTTACTACTACTACTACTACTACTACTACTACTACTACAATAAACACATACATACACACACACACACATATATATATATAAATATATATATATATATATATATATATATATATATATATATATATATATACATATATATATATATATATATATATATATATATATATATATATATATATACATATATATATATATACACATATATATATATACACATATATATATATGATAAATTTTGCACATTTTTACGTGTTTTTCATATTCAAATAAGCCATATATATTTTGATATATTAATGTCTGGATTTTCTTAACGACCTCGGGATCAGAGCCCCAGGCGAAATCTCACAAAGACAAGAGCTTGGCTCCGGCCGGGAATCGAACACTGGTCGGCAAGCTTATATAGACTTTTATCTTCCTTCGTGGCCGAATGGGTTAGTCACTGTCTATATAAGCTTGCCGACCAGGGTTCGATTCCCGGCCGGAGCCAAGCTCTTGTCTTTGTGAGATTTCGCCTGGGGCTCTGATCCCGAGGTCGTTAAGAGAATCCAGACATTAATATATCAAAATATATATGGCTTATTTGAATATGAAAAACACGTAAAAATGTGCAAAATTTATCATAAATTGAATGCCAAGTAACAAACTACCAATTAGCTACGATGGTGAAGATGGGTTGATTTCAATTCTAAGTACAAAATACCTGAATTCGACAGGTATAAGTACAGTAGAATTGTCATTGACTTTTATCTTCCTTCGTGGCCGAATGGGTTAGTCACTGTCTATATAAGCTTGCCGACCAGGGTTCGATTCCCGGCCGGAGCCAAGCTCTTGTCTTTGTGAGATTTCGCCTGGGGCTCTGATCCCGAGGTCGTTAAGAGAATCCAGACATTAATATATCAAAATATATATGGCTTATTTGAAAATATATATATATATATATATATATATATATATATATATATATATATATATACACATATATATATATATATATAATATATGAGTGTATATATATGTGTGTATATATATATATATTTATATATATATATATATATATATATATATATATATACATATATATATATATATATATATATATATACATATATATATATACTGTATAAACTATTCTAAAGGCCCCTTTTTTCTATTATATGTGTTCATAGCCATAATCGCTTATTCCTTCAATCTTTCTCACTCCTTAGGATTCACTAGATTGACTGACCATTACCAGTCTTTAATTAAATTCAAATAAAGTGAATGATCAACAGATTCTATATAGTTGTCCTATTTCATGAATTATAATTCAAAAAAGTATATATTGATGATGGTATGAATTTTTTATGATACCCTTAGTAGATACTTGGATTTTCAATTTCCTAATATCTTTATACAACTAATTAAACAGTGTATGATATATAGTAATGGGGAATTTTACGTTCAAAAGTTTGGTGTGTCAGTGGGAAATCCCTTATATTCAGTGTTCATTAAGTAACCTATGCATGGATTTTATTTTAAAAACTTTTTGATAGATTCAATGGAATCGTTCCACCAATAAATTTTACAATAGAAGTGGAAAATAATTATAGCTGACCTATTTCGGATTGCTACATAAAAAAAAAAGAAAAAAAAATATGGATTTAAAATTAATTCAACTAGCTGGCTCAGATTATTAACATTACTAGCTTACTGCATACGTCCGTGTCTAACAATTAGTTCGACTGGGGTTCAAGAACCGCTTAAGCTCGATAGTTCCTAGTAGTGTCTGCAACCTCACCGTCCTTGCGAGCTAGAGATGGGGGTTTGGGGGATTCTACAGGTCTACTTGCCGAGTTATCAGCAGCCATTGCATGGCCCTCCCTGGCCATAGCTTGATGGAGAGGGGGCTTGGGTACTAACTATATGTGTTTATGATCGATCTTTAGGAGTGTCCTGTTCCATGCTTCTGACATTCATGAGTGACCTTTAAAGCTTTCAAGCCCTGGTCAGAAAAAAACAGAATGCTATAAGCCTAAGAGCTCCAACAGGTAAATTAGCCCAGTGAGGAAAGCAAATAAGGAAATAGCAAATAAACTAACTATATATATATATATATATATATATATATATATATATATATATATACATATACATATATAAATATATATAAGTACTGAATAAAAGATATAAAATGTTTTAAGATCAGTAACAGCGATAGAATAGATCAGACTTCTCTTTCCTCATACACCTAACAACACTAAGATTACTAAGAAAAATTCATTATCACTCAAGGGGTTAACTACTGCACTATAATTATTCAGTGGCTACTTTCCTCTTGGTAAAGGTAGAAGAGACTTTAGCTATGGTAAGCAGCTCTTCTAGGAAGCCAACACTCCAAAATAAAGCCGTTGTTCTCTAGTGTTGCGTAGAGCCATAGCCTCTGTGCCATGGTTTTCCACTGTCTTGGGCCAGAGTTCTCTTTGTTTGAGGGTACACTCAAGCACTCTATTCCATCTACTTCTTTATTTCCTTGCCTATTTTCCCGACTGGAGTCCTTGATCTTACAGTATCCTGTTCTTCCAACTAGGGATGTATTTTAGCATAATAATAGTTATGAGGAGTGATGGTTTAGATTGAGTTAGACAAGAACAGCCCTGCGGACCCATTAAACCTGTTGCACCAGTGAGGCCATGGACCTCATCACAGAAAGGAGCTAAACGGAAGGAATACCCTTAATGGGAGTAAAGAAGCTACTTCACTGCAGAGAGAATGCTGGAGCAGAGGCCAAAGATAGTCATGGGGAAAAACGTCGATCAAACCGGAAACAAACTTGGGTCACAAGTCTAGATTTTCTGAGGTGGCGAGTAATCCAAACTATTTTCGCTGTGACGTTCAAGCGATGACGGCCCTGAAGATTTGATGTCCAACACACTGCCGAAGTGATAAAGTGTAGTTCATTGAAAAGCGGGGATATAGTGGAATCAGTCATGAGATCCTCTGAAGCTTTGTGAAGAATCTTCGAATATCGAAATTAACCATTGTTAATTAATGTCGGAGTTACAACTAAACTTTCAATATTCAATATCCACCATCATAACGTCTATATCAAAGTGTAATTTCATAGTTTAACCATTGTGGCCTTGACAAAGAACCCTTTGATGATGATGCAAATTAGCTGTCAGTATTAGATAGTAAATGGAACAGCTTAGTTGCAGTTTTCGTCTTTTCCCCAAATCTAACAGGGGTTTTGTTAAACACTCTCTCTCTCTCTCTCTCTCTCTCTCTCTCTCTCTCTCTCTCTCTCTCTCTCATATATATATATATATATATATATATATATATATATATATATATATATATATATATATATATATATATATATATATATATATATATAAGAATAACTGATTGACTGTAGCAATCTGCCTTCGATTTATTATCATTTGATTCACTTTGAAATTTCAGGAGGCAAACGCTACGAGCAAGTCCTTTTAATGCACTTAATGCAAAAACATAAAGAGCACATACGCGATCAATTCCACAACAACGAGTATATCGTTACAGTCCAACTAGCTGGTGTACAATCATCAATGAACCAGGCTTTGCCCTTGATGCTGAAGGTCAACATCCGAG
>NC_090726.1:158440868-158448368 GCF_036898095.1 Palaemon carinicauda
ATCAATTATTCCACACCTGGGATACCAGAAGCAAATATTTGACAATTACCGTGTGAACGGAAATATTGCCACAGGGGAGCATCTGGGACGATTCATTGGAAATGTCTAAATACTTTCCCAGAAGTGAGCTCTTTTCAAATTGTCATAACCAGAGCCGTGTTATCCCTAAGGCTGACTAGGCTGAAGCCTACGGCCCAGCAAAAGCAGGGGCCCATGTAACTATTTTTCTATTTTAGTTAAATGATAAAACTATGGATTATTTGCTTCATTTCTAATATCATTGTAATAAATTGTATGAAAGGAGTGTGTGAAATTTGCGTGGGTGGGTTGGGGCCTGGGGGGGATATCGAGGGAAGAAGCTCAAAGTTGGATTACTACAGCACTGGTCTTAGCATCCATCTCTTCGAACACTTCAATTATGGCTTCCCTAAGATGCTTCTATTAAGAATTCTCTAAAAAAAAAAAAATCATTCCTTTTTAGAATATGAAATTTTTCATATCTCACATCTAATTTTAGAGAACATCTTTTAACGGGGATTCATAAGAGACGCTATTTATTCACTCTTCCCTCGTATACAGACATTCAAGAGTTTAGTAGCAGCAAAATGTCTGTCATGTATATGTGAATTAAAGGCAATACATATATTTTCTGGGTAACTTCAACAAGTAAAAATTTACTGATTACTTACGATGAAAATTCCTGCGAAAATAAAAAGAATATGGCGAAAGGAACCTTAGCCATCAGTCTCATTCAGGTTAAAAGAGGACACAGATGACATTGCATAAGAAAATTGCTCTCCGTCATTGAACTGAACGGACTCAACTATTGATTTTAATTTTATTTTTATACATAAGAGACAGTTATTTTTCATCAGTCGTTTATATTTCATAACAAACAATTTCTTTAAAATCTACCAAGCACTACTGTTACTCAGAATAAAGAAAAACAAATCACATAAGAATAGTCAGGATACATTAAAACAGAAGAATGCCAAGTTGAAAAAATTGTACCAATAACAGAGCTTCTCGAATAAAAATATTGAGGCAAATCTGATCTTATCTATAAATGGATGTGACTCAAATGAAATAATGCCAGATGATGATAAAGCAAATGTAATTTCTTAAAATAACTTCAACATCCTGATGAAAAGAAATATCTCTGAATGTCACAATGACAAGGTAATGAGTTATGGAACCGGATATGAAGCAATGGAGTTGGATAAGGACTTCCATATCTCGACCACATCGTCATCTTAATACAACCTGGTGGTGGCTGAAGAAAATTAGTGTCAGTCATACCTATGAGTAAGATGTTCAATGAGGAAATATCCTGGACCAATGACTGCATCGCTTTTTATTGGATCAAGAGAGAACACTTCAGTCATGACTATTTTCTTTCAAAATATTCAACCTCACTTTTTAACCAGTTTTGACATGGAGGTGTAATGTTCTGGTTTGAAGACTCATCTTCCAGTAATGACGATTTATTACTTAACGATGAGGATCTGTACATGGTAAGAACTTAAAAGTATTCCAGTGGTCTTGAAATGGCGTTGAGCAAAGGGTTAAATCACGGATCTTCTCTCTCAGTAATTGTTTTCATGAACATGATTTTTGTATTACATCTATATTATTATCATTATCATTATCATTATTATTATCATCATTATTATAATTATTATAATTATTATTATTATTATCATTATCATTATAAATATTATCATAATTATTACTATTATAATTATAATTATCATTATAATTATTATAATTATTATTATCATAATTATTATATCATTATAATCATTATAATTATAATTTGCAACCAAGAAAAAAGAATTGTCCGTAAAATTGAGAAATTGGACAAGAAATTGAATTATGCCGATGCAGCAATAGCATTCAACTCTACTTGTTTGAATGAGGGTCTCCTACCGAGAATTATAATCATCATTATAATTATTATAATTATTATCATTATAATTATTATAATTATTATTATTATAATTATTATTATTATAATTATTATTAATATTATAATTATTATTATAATTATTATAATTACTATTATTATAATTATTATCAAAATTATAATTATAATTACTATAATTATTATTATAATTATTATTATTAGTATTATTATTATTATTATTATTATCATTATTATAAATATTATAATTATCATAATTATTATTATTATTATTATTATTATTATTATTATTATTAGTAGTAGTAGTAGTAGTAGTAGTAGTAGTAGTAGTAGTAGTAGTATTGTTATAACTATTATAATTATAATTATGATAATTATTTATTATATATCTTATTATCATTATCATTATTATTATCATTATTATTATTATTATCATTATTATTATTATATTATTAGTATCATTATCATCATCATTATTATTATTATCATTATTATTAGCCAAGCTACAATCCTAGTCTGAAAAGCAGGATGTTATAAGCACAAAGGTTCCAACAGGGAAAAATAGCCAAGCATGGAAAGGAAATAAATAAACTATATATAAGTTTGAATAAAGAATATAAAATATCTTAGGATCAGACACAACGTTAAAATAGATCTGTCATATATAAACGATGAAGGCATTCATGTCAACCATTTCAACAAAAAAACATTAGCTGCAGGTTTGAAGGTTTAAAGGCCGCTCATTAATGGCAAGGGCAAGGGACACTGGCATTGCCCTGTTGAGCAAGACAATGCCCTAGAGATTGACCATATATACATAAGATCAGCGCCCAAGCCCCCTCTCCACCCAAGATAGGACCAAAGAGGACCAGACAATGGCTGCTGATGACTATAGGCTCCCACAACCCCCAAATCTTAGCTGACATGGATGGTGAAGTTGTAGCAACTAAAGAAACTGACGAGTTTGAGCGGAAGTCGAACCCCAGTCTGGCATTCACCAATCAGGGACGTTACCAAATCGGCCACCATAACCCTTTAACTGCCACCGACTTAACTGCCTGATTAGGAAGATTATTCCATAATCTGGTCTCTAGTGGGAAAAAAAACTTCTAGAATATTGAGTAGTATTGAGCCTTATTATGGAGAAGGCAAGATAGAACTAACTGCATACCTAGTATTACGTACAGGATGGTATAGTCTGAGAAGATCCGAATACAAAGAATGGTCAGAATTAAGAATATGCAACATATATTAAGAACTAACTTAAAAATATTGTATATTGTGAAGCTATTACATTCTTATTGAGACAGGCTCCTAGATTAATAGTTGCAATTTTTTTTAAGGATTGCAGACTAACTTCAGAAGTACCAGTATCGGGTGTGAGACCTTGTTCCATAGACTATTTCAGTACTGATAGAATTAATCAATTCATGCAGACATATCACAGTCATGATTCTAAAGATCATGAGCACAGGGACACTGTCTATTCTAAAGACCTCATAATTTCTCAAGAAATATAACTATATTTTTTCTACATCACATCAAATACCTCATATATTAAATATATATGTAAAGGAACATGCTGAAATAGCCTATTTCAGTGTGAAAAGGCATTAATAATCTAGTTATAAGTACAGAAGCTACTGAATTGCAAAATGAAGGCTGGAACTACGAATTACAAGCTGCTGTGAGAAATAATGCAATTCTAAGAGGATTGGAATCAGGAACCAACATGCTTTTCAAGGCTAAGTATTCCATGGAGGTGAATAAATATCACAATTCAAGACTGTGTTGTACATTCGAGAAGACCCAGTCACGTGACATTGACCTCGTTGTAGTAGAATCAAGCAATTGATTGAAAAAATGAAAAAAACTGTATTGATGTCCTGTATGGGAGCACAGAAGCTATTTCCTTGCAAGGAAAAGGCTGGAGAAGCAAGATCACAGCTTGCCATAAGGAATGGCAGTGCTCTGACGGTTGGGACGGTGTACTTCGTCAAATAAAGTGAGGAGCTCGTCATGAGATCTTGTAAAGATCATCCATATACTATCCATTTATCGACCCTTTCTAAATAATCTTTAAGTTTCCATTTAGCAAAACTTATTGATAATTCTGGAGTTTACAAATATTATTGATTTTTTAAAAATATTATTCAACTATTTTAGCAGCGATGAAGAGTCGTGAAAAAATGGCTCAAAACAGCTTTCAGCAACAAACACTAAATGGAATAACGTAGTTTCAGTTTACGTTCTGTTTATCCAGAGAGATCGTGTTTTCGATTTTAGGACGTAAAAAATACATCATATATTAATTGTTAAATACATAAAAAAAGAGCCTGCACAAAAATTATTTATAAGTAGAAGGGTATGGAAGTGCAGAAGCTATTTCACTGTAGAGAGAATGCTGGAGCCACCAGACTAAAACCTGTTATGTGGAAGGGAATTAGAATCAGTGACTAAAGTGATTTGCAGGTCCAGATACACTGAAGGAGCGAATAAGCTCACAATTTAGACTCTGTTGCCTAAATGAGGATACCCCTGAGGACAAGACATCAACCTCGTTGCAGCCTTGGAATCCACTTCATCGGAAAAAGGAACGAAACTGCAAGGATGTTCGTACAGAAACTATACCAATGCACTGAAAATACTGAAGCAGCGAGACAACAGCTTGAGATCAGGAAAGGCGGCGGTCTCAGGGGACTACTGATTTACAAGTCTACACTTTTTGAGGGGGAAACTAAACGTCACCGTTTAGTCAGCGTTAGACTTGTAATTACGGTTCTGAAGTAAAAAATCCTACAACCGTTGACTATCAGTCTCCAAATTTTCCATCTATCGACCATCAAAACTTGTATATTAATTCTGCAGTTTTTAAACACTTGTATTTCATTTTCACCGTCAAAGCCTTTCTATTAAAATGTAATTTCATCGTTCAACCATTGTAGCATCGATGAAGAGTCGTGTGAAAAAGCGCTCTACACACTTTCGACACCAAATATTAAATGGAACAAATCAGTTTAAGTTTTTGTCTTATCTAAATCTTAACCAGAGTTATGTTTGGACTCAACAAATATATCATGTATTAATCATATGCATACATATAAACAAATTTCAAAGGTTTTAGTGCATGGATACATAATCTCACTGGTATGTACATAAAAGTATATCAATGGTCTTCCCATTAGCATAATTGACCATTGTTGAGTCTGGTCATAATCTAACTTGGCGACCCGCGAAAGCGTGGCCAACGCATTAATTATATCGACCATCTTTGGGAAAGAGCCAGAAAGCTAACGATCACTTACAGTAAATATTGATACCAATGGAGGGGCAACACTTTTAGAGCCACCTTATTAATCAAGAATGCGCTTGTCAAAAAAAAAATCAAATTCTTCATTTTCTAAGTGAGAATACATAGACAGAAATATACAAACACTTTTAAGCCCCAGGCTTTTAATAAGAAAAATATATATATATATATATATATATATATATATATATATATATATATATATATAAATATATATATATATATATATATATATATATGTATGTATGTGTGTGTGTATATATATATATATATATATATATATATATATATATATATATATATATATATATATATATATATATATATATATATATATATATATATAAAATTTTATCACCAAACTTATTTTTCATTTATTCCAATAAGCCACAAACGCGATTTAATATCAAATTCGCCCTGCCAAGGGATCACAGACCCATTGGTAAATATATATAACCTTCCCTTCCTAGAGCCACACTTTCGAATTAATAATGAGCAATTTGGGAATAAAAATTAATACAATTCAGAGTCTTCTTTTCAAACTGAAAATGCACAAATAAAATTTCAACAGTTTTCAGTAACCTTTTTCAATTGAAAATAGCATGTAAAAGAAAATAAACCTTTTTTTTAATACAATTGTTTTAAATTGAGAATGGACCGTTGATAAAAAAAATGTAAACACGTTTCATTTAAAAATGCACGGATAAAGTAAAAATCTAACCACTGTTTCTATTGACAATGCGCAGATGAAAAAAATTAAACACTACAAAGACACTTTTTAGAACTACAATCTTTAACTGAGAATGATTAGGTAGAAACACATTAAGACTTTTTAAAACCCTCTTTTCACTTGAGATTAATCAGAGGAAAAAAATAAAATAAAAGTCTGAACCAGCCTTTTTAATTGTGAATGCGTAATTGAAAAACGTGGAAATTCGTGAAAGATGAACAAGTAAAAATTATTTCGATACTATTTGTATAGGTACTCTGAAACGTATTTATTTTACATTAATATGTAAATGATATTACAAAATATCAACCATCTTCGTCAGCAACAAATAACGTTGATGAAAAACACACCAAATAACTCCTTGTGTCACTCTCTCTTGTACTTACATCAATCTATAATTGTCCAGAGCTTTCTAGATGTCAAAAGATAACTTAGATGTGTATTCACGAATACAAGCAAAATATCGTTTCCATATATGCAGATAAAACCACATATGCAACTGATTTTTGCTATAATTTTATTCATATATTCTCATACTATTGCAATTACAATTCCATTAAAATAACAAAAATATGCTCCAATTCATCCATTTCTAAAAGCCCTTAAAAATTGGAGACATTCCGTTTAAATTTTAAATCATCCTTTAAAAAGAAGTAAAACAAAACAAAAACAAAAAAAAGGGGTCAAAACAGGAAAGAAAGCACAAGCGTGTGTCGAGAGGAAGGCCGCAGTTCCCATAACATCCTGCCGTCTGTCAGATTACATAAGAAGAGGATTCGAGGAGAGACTGACAGAGCAGTAGCGCGATGAGCTGCGGATATGAGAGGCATGTCCGGCAAATTTTTGTCTCGGTATGCGACCCCTGGCCATCTAAAGGCCCTACTTAACTCTTCCTAGGCAGACCATCGCCCTGCCATAACCTGCAACACAGTTCCTCGCTGCCCCCTTCTCTCTCTCTCTCTCTCTCTCTCTCTCTCTCTCTCTCTCTCTCTCTCTCTCTCTCTCTCTCTCTCTCTCTCTCCTTTCACTTGGCCGTTACAATACTTGAAAATTCTATGATTTCGACATTTCTTATTCGACTTCCTAAAATTTTACCCTTTACAATTAATTGGTATTTTTTATTGAAAGCAAATAGTTGTATTTTTTTGTCAAATCTAAATTAAAAAGACAGTAGACCTCACTTTTACTCTTTTGACTTTTTAAAATTATACCATCACAATTAATTAATATTTCTAATAAAAGCCAATAGTTACATTTAGTTTGTCAAATCTAACCCCAAAAGACAGTAGATCTAGCTCCTCTTCATAAAGTGTTCTAATATTTTTCTTTAGAAATAAAGATAACGAAATGGCTCCGCAGTCGAACAATCTCTCTCTCTCTCTCTCTCTCTCTCTCTCTCTCTCTCTCTCTCTCTCTCTCTCTCTCTCTCTCTCTCTCTCTCATATAAAAAACCTGTAAGTATTTTCACCTTATTACCTATAGCAGTCTATCATCCCCACCTAATCAAAAAGAGGATCACACTGATGCCAAACGAAC
>NC_090726.1:158455868-158460868 GCF_036898095.1 Palaemon carinicauda
GGGGCCCATAATATTTGAAAGATTCACACTCTTGGCACCTGCTAAATGCACATTCGCCAAAATGGAAGAAATGGGGCTTTGTCAAAAGGCCTCAAGCCCATGGTCATTGTCCCTGCACATCATCCTGAAGAAGGATGGATCCCTACGCCCTTGTTGGGATTACAGTCATCTTAACATGCAGATGGAACCAGACAGCCACCCCCTCCTCAACATTGCTAACATAACCACCTACCTTCACGGTGCTAAAGTATTCTCGGCCCTCGACCTACCAAAGGGGTATTATCAAGTGCCCATTAACCTAGAAGACATTGCCAAGATTGTCATCGCCATACTCTTCAGCATATATGCTTTCATTTACACATGACCCTTCGTAACATAGGAGCCACATTTCCACAACTTATAGATAGCATCTAAGGGAACCCTCTTAACTGCCTGCAGCAAAACGCCCTTGTAATCAGGTATGACACGTGTATCTTTAAATCCAAAGGAGTGGCATTCTTGGGTCATCGCATTAATCTTGAGAGCCTTCACCCCCTCAATAAGAAGGTAACAGCAGTACATAAATCTATTTAGCCCATGCCCTCAGTTATCAAAACATTGCAGTAGTTATTTGGCATGGTAAACTACTATCACCAATTCTTTACAGCCATCATCGCCATTCTCTTCGCCCTCTACAACTGCCTCTCAAACCCCTCGCATCAATCTACTGCACAGCTACTGAAGTCAAAGTTTATATTACATGGCATTACCAAGAATTGGGTCCATGCCTATATTTCATATCTAAATTCAAAACTGCACAACACACGGATTCGGTGTGGTGGACACTTTTCATCGCCCCCAACATTGCATTGTTATTCACGTTGACGTGTTAGAATCACTACCGACATCACAAGGACACCGTAACCTTTTCACAGTCATCAATTGCTCCACTCGTGGGCCTGAAGCCATTCCCATGCAAGATGCAACATTTGCCTCATGTACTGCTGCCTTACTTTAAGGGTAGATAGGAAGATTCAGCATCCCAGAGCATATCACTTCTGACAGGGGTGTCACTTTCATCTCTCAATTGTGGACATCTTTAGGGTATCTTCTCAGCATCACCCTACATCAGACTACCGATTACAACCCTGCAGCTAACAGAATGGTGAAACGTTACCTTCGAAGCAGCTTTGTTGTCCCACTGCGATGACTCCAATTGGTTTCCACAACTTCCCTGACTCCTCCTCCGACTGAGGACCAATCCCCAAAGGTACCAAGGTTGTCTTAGTGGCTGAAATGGTATACGGTGACCCATTGATTATTTCTGTGTTCTGTGGGATTTTTTTAACCCAATGCCTCCTCTGAGGAGCTCCTGTGCCTTCTATCAGACTTAAAAGCGCCCATCAAAGTAGCACATACCAAAAGACCTACATACTGCAACACACGTCTTCATGCTCACAAGTCGCCACTTATGGCCCCCTTTATGGGCTAATTCCTTGATACTTGTTGTTCTCCAAAAGGTTTCCTCCTCAAAGTTCATAGTAAAGAGGACTAGATCACTATTGGCTGCCTTCAACCTGCGTGTATGCTGCAAGCTGACCCAGTAACAGTTCAACTCTCTAGGGCAAGTTCCCCTCTTTCAAATGCATGTCTTCTACAGAAGGGGAGCCATATAATACACCTGCAGCAAGCAACACGCTTAAAGTAGAGGGATGCCATATCTACGTTTTCTTCAATACTACAGCCCTCAACGGACTCCACATAAGTGTCATTGCATATAACAAGTTAATCTGAACACTATTATCATTCCGTTATGTTAGCTATTTATACCAATGTCAACCTTATTGACATACACCGTTGATTGTAAACATGCAATTGTTACCCTTATGTGACCCCTTCAGAGCATATAAATAACTGTGTTGTCGCTGGAATAAAATTAATCGGAAGGGAGCTGTCTTTACTTTAACTCTTCCTCCGCTCCCCTCACAAGGTTGCAGTAACCAGTCAGATACATCAGTGACTTACAATCTGTATAAAGAAAGAGTTGGAACCACACTCACACCTCGATAGTTTTCATTGGTGATCAGAACCTTGTTGTCCTTGTGAACTAAACAGCCCCTACCGTGTCAGGGGAATTTCATAGAACTACTTACTAACTCATGAGTAACTACTATATATAAAATTAATTGCTGCTATTAAAGTAATGTTCAGCAATTAAGCAAACATGTGCTTAATCAAGTTTAGAGATTCATCTGCTAATATTTGAAAAAAAAATAGAATAGCAATTGAAGTAATGTGATGAAAAATTGAAGCTGAAACGAGTATAAAAAGTGGGAAATAGGAAAGATGTTATTTTCAAAGTTTAAGTAAAAAGTGGGAAATAGGATAGATGTTATTTTCAAAGATTAAGTAAAGTGAAGAAAAACTTGAAGCTGAGAGGAGCATAAAAAGTGGGAAATAGGAAAGATGTTATTTTCAAAGTTTAAGTAAAAAGTGGGAAATAGGAAAGATGTTATTTTCAAAGTTTAAGGAAAAAGTGGGAAATAGGATAGATGTTATTTTCAAAGTTAAGTAAAGAGAAGAACATTGAAGCTGAGAGGAGCATAAAAAGTGGGAAATAGGAAAGATGCTATTTTCAAAGTAACGAATGTAACAAAGTTGGCATAATAAAAAAACACAAATAACAAACGTGGCATGAATAACAAAATATGTCTACGAACAACGATCATGGTCTACAGTAGTTATATAAAACGGCAAATATTCACTACATACGAGATATTAGTGTACTACTGTATATATTCTAATGAAAAAGAAATATCATTTCAAGCGGGAATTGGTTACAAAAAGAATGTTATAAAAAGAAATCATATAAAACATGTGCTTTTAGACTGTTCAGATTTCTTTCGTAATTTCTTTTTGCCTAGTAATGCCAATAAATATGAAAAACAAAAACAATGAAGCAACAATAAATAACTAAGATTAGAAACAATAATTAGGAAAACTGCCCTCGTGGTACGATAAATAAACTCACGATACTATAAAACGACGATTCAAAACTAATTTAGAAGTAATGATGGAGCATAGTTTAAAAATACCCAAAACCAGTTTAATTGGGTACTTTGCCATTAAGAAACGTCGAGCTTATACAACGCTTGACAATCGCTATGCAATAAATTCCTTCGGGGACTGAATATGCTATGAAAAAAAAAAATCACATTCCCTCTGTATCGTTCGTGCTTCAAGCAAAAGGCCCTCACAGTCACTGAAGCAATACCATTACATTTCTTTACATAGATATATATGTATGCTTCCATATTTGATACTTTGTCAATTTATATGGTTTTAACAATAATATCCCGGTAATACAGTCAATTTTATTCCCACTTACAGCACCTTGTCCCATACCATGTTGTGTCTTTTTACTTTAGACATTTTACTGATGTACTCAATTGGAAAATTTTCACAAATATTTCATATATCAATTTCCACTAAATGTTCTCCAATTCAAAATATTCTTTAACCATATTCCAGTATATAACGTTTACTAAGATATGGGCTATACTAAGAAAAAATATATCCAACTGTTTGACGACATTATCTAACATTCAACTTAAAATTTCCTTTCTTACAACAAACTTGATACATTCGAAGATATATATAATGCTACCTGGCATCCACCTGTTGAGATATCGTTCAGTTCTGCAATAAAAAAGGCTTTAGTTTTTGCTTTGACCCAGACCTTTAAAGAATACTGGAAATTAGTAGCATTCCGCAAATTCTCAGTAACCGCCTTAAAAGAGTTATGCAAAGAATTTCACTCATGAGATTGACCCTTGTACCACGAAAGCATTGGAACTCTTTTGAGTAAAGGGCCACTTATACGCATGATGAGCCATACAAGCGCCCTTAAATACATATTTTCAACGCATATCTTATATATATATATATATATATATATATATATATATATATATATATATATATATATATATATAGCCTAGTGAGGAAAGGAAACACAGAAATAAACAAAAGGACTAAAAGAGAAATAAACAATCAAAATAAAATATATTAAGAACAGTAACAGAATTAGAATTAATCTTTAATATATTAACTATAAAAACTTCAAAAAAACAAAAGTAAGAGAAATGAGATAGCACAGAGTGCCCTAGTGTACCCTTAAGCAAGAGAACTCTACCCCAAGACAGTGGAAGACCATGGTACAGAGGCTATGGGTCTACCCAAGACTAGAGAACGATGGTTGATTTTAATTTTAGAGTGTCCATTTTACTAAAAGATCTGCTTACCATACCTACAGAGTCTCTTCTACCCTTACCAAGAGGAAAGTAGCCACTGAACATTTACAGTGCAGTATCTGACCCCTAGAGTGAAAAATTGTTTGGTAATCTCAGTGTTGTTAGGTGTATAACAGATGAAATGTGGAAAGAATAGGCCAGACTATTCGGTGTATGTATCGGCAAAGGAAAGTCAGCCGAAACCAGAGAGGGGATCCAATGTAGACCAGTCAAAGAACTCAATAACTTTATAGCAGTAGTATCTCGACGGGTGACTGGTGCCTTGGCCAACCTACTACTTGGAAATGCGTTCGTAACATTTGTCAGTTTTCTACGCAATATTTATTTACTTTGATATACTTAACCAAAATAGCCAATCAACACTGAAATTGAATAACTTACACCCGAAGATAACCATATCCAACAAATGCATCTACCCAAGTTAAGATTCGAACAGGTGTTTATAGGTAGTAAGATGGCCCCGGCACAAGCCATCCATTGAGGTACTACCGCTATCTAGATCTTGTGGGTCCTTTGACTGGCCACACAGTACTACATTGGGCCCCATCTCTGGTTATGGTTCATTTTGTCTTTGCTTACATATACACAGAATAGTCTGGACTATTCTTTCCACATCCGCCTCTGTCCTCATACAACACTGAGATTACCAAATAATTCTTCTCAGCTCAAGGGGTTAACTCATCATCGTCATCTCCTCCAACGCCTATT
>NC_090726.1:158473368-158490868 GCF_036898095.1 Palaemon carinicauda
AGAGCCTTTTTAGTGAATTTTGCCAAGATCATATTATCATGTAGGTTAAGAAGACGAGTATTTTTTTTTTTTCAGCCTCAGGATGAGAGGACGATTTTTGTACATGACTCATTAGGTTGAGTGGAAGGTAGAGATTGTATTAAAGGTAAAATCGCTGTCGTATCAAATACTCTTAATATGAAGTGTTCCTATAACAAATTAGGTGGTTTCTTTACATTTGGTTATTAACAATTTTCTATGTTCTTAGAAAAAGATGACTGGACTATCAGTAACAAACTGACTGTCCTTTTATATCGATCTTATCTGAAGCGCGCTTGTACCTTTTTGTTAAGCAGTATAACCCATTATGGCATACTATATTGTCCTATATGGAATCTTGGAAGAAACAGTCACAGCAATGGGCTGAGTTGCCGGTTATTTACTATGCGCATTTTAAATTCTCTCGTCTTACTGTGTTATCACAAGCGCATCAACTGTATTTACTTAATACGACTTATTGATATTACATTAAAAATAAAGTATAATACTATCCAAGGTCATAGTATATGGCATCGACTCCCCTATAATCAGGCCTAGCATTTTTTTCTCACCTCGCGAAACGTGTCAAATTATATCTTTCGGTGTGTCATATTAAACAGAGCATTTTATTAACGTTACTTTTGGGACGTAAAGTACAGTACAATAAGAATCTTCGACCGAGGAAGAGAGGACGATTGAGCAAATTTCATGAAATCCGATTGTTATTATAACTAGCTGAGTTACAATCGTATTTGAACAAGCAGAATGCTAGAAGATCAAATGGGCTCTAACATGGAAAAATAGCCCAATGAGGAAAGGAATAAGGAAATAAACAAATTATATGAGAATTAACGAATAATAAATATAAAATATCTAATATCCATAACAACATTAAAATAGAGCTGTCATATATAAACTATGAAGAGACACTTACGTCAGCCAGTTCATCACAAAAACATTCACTGCAACTTTGAACTTCTGAAGGTTCACTGATTCATTCCACAATCTGATCACAGCTGGAATAAAACCTCTAGAATACTGTGTAGTATTGAGCCTTATGATGGAACAGTTAAGACAGTTAGAATTAACTGTATACCTAATACTACGTACAGAATGGTACAGTCTGGGAAGATCTGAATGCAAAAGATGGTCAGAATTATGAAAAATCCTATGCAACATGCATAAAAGACTAACTGAATGATGGTGCCAGAAATGAGTAGACCGCAATTTTTGTTCAACAAATTAATACAAGATGCAGCAGCTGTAGACCGGACAGGAGAGCAATACTCTAAATCAGGAAGAATGAAAGAATTAAAACATTCATTCATGATAGACTGATCACCAAAAATTTCGCCAATTTTTGGCGCAATTGAAGAGGAAACAGACCGGATTTGTTCCTCAAAAGTAAATTTCAATCAAGAATAACACTTAAAATTTTAAACAATCTTACATAATAAAAAAAAAAAAAAACGTCAATGCAGACATCTAGATGCTGAGGAGCCATTGTCCTCGTCTTACTTACAATCATACTTTGAGTTTTGTTAGGATTAAACTTCACTCTCATAAATTGCACCATGCACTAATTTTACCTAGATCTCTATTAAGGGATTCAGCAAACCCAGATCTACTGTACATTCCGGAGATGGTATTCAGGCAAAGAGAGTAGCACCAACCACATATGCAGCTAGCTTGTTTTCTAGACCAAACCATATATCATATGTGTATAGTACGAAATGTAATAGGCCAAGAACACTACCCTGAGGAACATCAGATGTAGTATCTGATGTTCCTCTGGGTAGTGTTTGTGGCCTATTACATTTCGTACTATACACATTTCTATACTCAATATGGTGCCCATCAACAACTACTCTTTTCAATCTCTTAAAAATTCAATAATGATGTTTTAATTTTGAGATAAGGGACTCATGATTAATACAATCAAAGGCAGCACTAAGATCAAGGCCAATCATACGAATTTAGTGAATCGAGGCCAATCATACCAACTTCCTAAATCAAGGCCAAACATACGGACTTCCTGAATCAAGGCCAGTCATGCAAACTTTCTTAATCAAGGCCAATCACACGGACTTCTTGAACCAAGGCCAACCATATGGACTTCCTGAATGAAGGCCAATCATATGGACTTCCTGAATCAAGGCCAATCACACGAACTTCCTGAATCAAGGCCAATCATACGAACTTCCTGAATCAAGGCCAATCATATGAATTTCCTGAAACAAGTCTAATCCAATCATACGAACTTCCTGAATCAAGGCCAATAACACAGACTTCCTGAATCAAGGCCAATAACACAGACTTCCTCAATCAAGGCCAATCATACGAACTTCCTAAGCACAATAAAGGGATTTCTGTGAAAGCCAAATTGCAAACTAGGGAACAGATGATTGCCTTTAGCATACATATTTAAACATTTTGCCACAACACGTTCAAAAGCTTTGATAAGGTAGGAGTTAAGGAAATTGGGCAGTAATCAGTTGGACTTCAGCTACCACAAACACATTTACATAAGGAAGTAACTTCATGGATTCTCCAACAAGTGCTACAAGTTCCTCTTCTTGCTAACTTGTGCATAATAACAGATAACTTTGGAGCTAAGAAATAAGCTGTCTTTATGAAGAATAAAAAAAAAAAAAAACAGGAAAATACCATTAGGGTCTACACTTCCATAAGCATCAAAGTCCATCAAGAGTGCTTTAATTTTACGGGACTGAAGAGCTAAACTATTTAGTTTAGCCTCAGGAAAACAAGAATGAGGAAGATCGACTTTCTCGATATTCTGAGATTTAGCTAAAATTAGTGCATGGTACAAATTATGGGGCATGACGTTGAATCCTAACAAAACTCAAAGTATGATTGTAAGTGGGTCAAGGACGGTGTCTCCTCAAAATCCAGATCTCAGTTCTGATAATGTTTCTTTAAATTTGAATGACTTTTAAAATTTTAGGGGTGATTCTCGACATCAAATTTACTTTTGAGAAACACATTACATCTGTGTCTTCTTCAATTGCACAAAAAATGGCTTATTGAGTCTTACAAGATTTTCAGTGATCAACCTATTCTGAAGAAGTGTTTTAATTCTTTCATTCTACCTTGTTTTGAGTATTGTTCTCCTGTCTGGTGTTCAGCTGCTGATTCTCATCTTAATTTGTTGGACAGAAACTTATGGTCTATCAAATTTCTTATTCCTGATCTAGATATTAATCTTTGGTCTCCTGCTTCTCCAAATAAGCACTTCTACAATCATCACTGAACCATGGTTTGTCCTTCACTCGGTACCTTAGCACATGATAAGGGATACGCCTATCTATTCCCTAGTTTGCAATTTGGTTTTCATAAAGGCCTTGGAGTATGTGATGCCCTTCTTACAATCTCCAATGCTGTACAGAAATCCCTTGATTGTGGTCAGGAAGTTCGTATGATTGGCCTTAATTTTAGTGCTGCCTTTGACCGTGTTAATCATGAGGCCCCTATTTTCAAACTCAAACAGTTGGGAGTGGGTGGGTCGTTTCTTAGCATTATTATTGATTTTTTGAATAATAGATCTCAAAGAGGTGTTGTTGATGGGCACCATAGTGAGTATAGGAATGTGATATCCGGTGTTCCACAGGGTAGTGTTCTTGGCCCATTACTTTTCATACTATATACACATGACATGTGGTTTGGCCTAGAAAACAAGCTTGTTGCATATGCAGATGATGCTACTCGCTTTGCATCAATGCCATCCCCTGAATGTAGATCTGGGGTTGGTGAATCCCTTAATAGAGATTTAGCTAAAATTAGTGCATGGTGCAAATTATGGAGCATGAAGTTGAATCCTAACAAAACTCAAAGTATGATTGTAAGTAGGTCAAGGACGGTGGCGCCTCAACATCTGGATCTTAGTATTGATAATGTTTCTTTAAATTTGTATGACTTTTAAAATTTTAGGGGTGATTCTCGACATCAAATTTACTTTTGAGAAACACATTACGTCTGTGTCTTCTTCAATTGCACAAAAAAATTGGCTTATTGAGAAAGTCTTACAAGATTTTCGGTGATCAATCTATTCTGAAGAAGTGTTTTAATTCTTTCATTCTACCTTGTTTTGAGTATTGTTCTCCTGTCTGGTCTTCAGCTGCTGATTCTCATCTTAATTTGTTGGACAGAAACTTACGGTCTATTAAATTTCGTATTCCTGATCTAGATATTAATCTTTGGCACTGTCGTTCAATTAGTTCATTATGCATGTTGCATAAGATTTTTCATAACTCTGACCATCCTTTACATTCAGATCTCCCAGGACAATTCTATCCTGTTCGTAATACTAGGCAGGCAGTTAATTCTAATAGCCAGGCCTTCTCCATCATGAGGCTCAATACTACACAGTATTCTAGAAGTTTTATTCCAGCTTTTACCAAGTTGTGGAATGATCTTCCTAATCGGGTAGTTGAATCAGTAGAACTTCAAAAGTTCAAAGTTGGAGCAAATGTTTTTATGTTGACCAGGCTGACATGAGTCTTTTTATAGTTTATATATGACATTTCTGTTTTTGACGTTGTTAATAGTTTATATAGGACATATCTGTTTTAACGTTGTTACTGTTTTTACAATCATTTATTGTTAATTTATTCTCATCATTTATTTATTCCCTTATTTCCTTTCCTCACTTGGCTATTTTTCCCTATTGGAGTCCTTGGGCTTATAACATCTTGCTTTTCCAACTAGGGTTTGTAGCTTGGCTAGTAGTAACAATAATAATAATTATGTTGACTAGAATCTCATTCAAAGGGACAACAGGATCAACCCTATGATACAATTCTGACCAATTCAAGCCCAGAGGATCACTCAAAATCCCATTCCAGTATGCTTATGATTTCATATAAATCTTACACGAGTATGATACATCAGGGACAAGCTGCTCAGTCTTTACTACTAATGAAATCAGCGCATGATCAGATGTCCCAACTGGAAAACCAACCTTGCTTGTTATAACACCAGGGGAGTGGGTGTATACAAGGTCCAAGCAGTTACCAGACCTGAGAGTAGCCTACTAATGATTTGCTTACAGCCTGATTCAGAGGCAAAGTCTAAAGCTCTTAAGCCTTGGCGATCGGTAAGAGAAACAGAATTTAACCACTCCCTATGGTGAGCATTGAAATCACCAACAAAGACAAAAGATGCCTTTCTATCATCTTTTTGCATCTTGGCCATAATGGTAAGGAGACAATCAAAGATAGAATCATCCATGTCTAGATTCTGGTAGATCAAACACAGATAGAAGTTGTTAAGCCTGCCACAAACTTTTATTACCTGGGTCCTTTGACTGGCCAGACAGTACTACATTGAATCCTTCTCTCTGGTTACGGTTCTTTCCCTTTGCCTACACATACACCGAATAGTCTGGCCTATTCTTTACATATTATCCTCTGTCCTCATACAACTGACAACACTGTGATTATCAAACAATTCTTCTTCACCCAAGGGGTTAACTACTGCACTGTAATTATTCAGTGGCTACTCTCATCTTGGTAAGGGTAGAAGAGACTCTCTAGCTATGGTAAGCAGCTCTTCTAGGAGAAGGACACTCCAAAATCAAACCATTGTTCTCTAGTCTTAGGTAGTGTCATAGCCTCGGTACCATGGTCTTCCACTGTCTTAGGTTAAAGTTCCCTTGCTTGAGGGTACACTCGGGCACACTATTCTATCTAATTTCTCTTCCTCTTGTTTTGTTAAAGTATTTATAGTTTATTTAAGAAATATTTATTTTAATATTGTTACTGCTCTTGAAATATTTTATTTTTCCTTGTTTCCTTTCCTCACTGGGCTATTTTCCCTGTTGGGGCCCCTGGGCTTATAGCATCCTGCTTTTCCAACTAGGGTTGTAGCTTAGCAATTAATAATAATAATAATAATAATCCACATTCATAGGCGACTTATGAGAAGCAGGGTACTCAGTCCTAATATACACCACCATTCCCCTGGCCCTAGGAATGGCATCCCATTTCAAAATTATTGGCTCCTTAAAACCAGTTATAAGGAGCTCAGATGTGTGCCTCATATTAGAAACCAAAGTTTCTGAGACGCAATTGTAAGGTTTTGAATATTTACATGAAGACCACGAATATTACAATATAGTAGACGATATTGACGAAATCTAGGACGTACTAGTCCCCGATTTCGCTCAATGTCTCCAGATAGCATAAGAATTAGTGGTAATAAAAACGATACATCATACTTGAAAACTAAATTAACAAGAATGATAACAATAATAAGTATAGAAATATAAATAAAGTGATTGATCAAACCCATAGACTAGAGAAAAAAAAGTCAGAAAAACTGTTCAACATGGAAGACCCAATACAACATGCAAGGCTAAATATCCTTCAGGATACCCACTTAAACTGAAGGGAGGACAGTAAGGATGGTTTTAAAAAGAAAAAGAAACAGATAAGAAAAAGACAACCTCTTGATAAACCACCAGGAATCCATGGCCCTTTTATTAAGCCTGGCCAACACACCATTTAAAAAAAACAAGAGGAAGAAAAATAATAAGATAGAATAGTGTGGCCAAGTGTACCCTCAAGCAAGAGAACTCTAACCCAAGACAGTGGAAGACTAATGTACAGAGGCTATTGCACTACCCAAGACTACAGAACAATGGTTTGATTTTGGAGTGTCCTTCTCCTAGAAGAGCTACTTACCATAGCTAAAGAGTCTCTTCTACCCTTACTAAAAGGAAAGAAGCCACTGAACAATTACAGTACAATAATTAACCCTTGAGCGAAGAAGAATTGTTTGGTAATCTCAGTGTTGTCAGATGTATGAGGAAAGACAAGAATGTGTAAACGATAGGCCAGACTATTAGGTGTGTGTAGACAAAGAAAAAATGAGCTGTAACCAGAAAGAGGGATCCAATGTATTACTGTCAGGCCAGTCAAAGGATCCAATAACTCTATAGCGGTAGTATTACAACGGGTTGCTGGTGCTACTACCTATAAACCTATTGACCTAGCATTAACCAATAATATGAATCTATTTAGAGATGTAAAGAGTATTCCATCAGTATTACTAATTCCATCAGTATTACTAGACCCCCATCATAGACTACTTCTGATAAAGATGGAAGTCAATAAACCCAAGCCTATAAAGACACAGGTAAGAAAAAGTTCTGCTTCAGAAAACCTGAATAAACCCGAACAGGTGGCAAGTTAAAAGAAAATGAAATAAATCGGATGCAAAACATGCAACCAAGGACCAACTCCCCTAATATCAAATAGAATAACTCGAGTAAAGGAATAACTAAGACTGCTGCTAAAACTATACAAATCAAAATAATAAGAAATGCATCACGTAAGTAAACACCCTGGTGGACTGACCTGTTGAAACAATTTATTACAGAAAAGATGAGATTGTTTAGGAGATGGATAATGACCAGAAGAATTGAGGATCATGGGAACTACATGGAGACTAGTAGGGATAGAGAAAGAATCAAGTCTTTATCAAAACAACATCGTTAGGAGAAACTGGGTAATGACTAAGAAAACAACCGACATGAAACACGAGAAATTATGCTAGAAATTATAGAAGAGGATCCCATCCACCGATCTATGCCATCAAAGATCCTAATGATGGAACCCTTATCACAGAGACAAGAGAAATAGAATGGGATGAAAGGGCTATTTTGAGACACTCTGCCTGTTATCAATGAGAGGGATATTACTATTGAATTTCATGTTGAAAACAGTACTGAACCTTACATATCAACTAGGGAACTATAGGAATCACTGATGAGGATGAAAAATGGTAGTGCTCCTGGTGTTGACGAAATTCCAGCAGAAACATATGGGAGATGAATGTATTGCTTGGATGCTGGAGTTGATCAGCATGTTATGGGATGGACAGGCTACACCTAAAGTCTGGATCAATGATCTGATATGTCATGTTTACAAAATGGGCGATATGACCTATTCAATTACAGAGGAATCTCTCTTATGTTGCATACATTTAAAGTGTAGGAAAGAATCCTTGAAAGAGGCTTGCAAGGATGTGCAGAACATAAATAAGGGGAGTGGCAGAATAGTTTTAGACCTGGAAGAGGTACTAATGACAGAATATTTATTCTGAAAATTTTTTTTGATAAGAATTGGGAATTTAGTAAAGATAAATACATTGATTTTTTGGATCTTGAAAAGGCATTTGACAGAGTTCTAAGTCAGAAAATATGGAAAGCTATGAATTATGCGTATTATGGAATACCAGAAAAACTTGAGAGCCATTTACAAGAGTCAAGACTCATCTTTGAGGAGCAAGACATGAAAATAAGTAAAGAAAATCAGAAATCATTATTCTGTCAAGAATATCTCAAGAAGTTGTCATCTCGTTAGAAAGTTAGGCTTTACAAACGTTTACGAACTTCAAATATCTAGGGGTACTGTTTAACAACAAAAGTGAGGCACAACTAGTAATAACTCTATCCCCTCATGAAAGACGGAAACACCCCAAGAAAAGTCGAAATTATAAAATACGTCTATTTTAAGGTCGGTACTTATATGTGGACATGAATCATGGACCCTAACAATCAAGACCAGAAGTAAGATTCAATCTGCAGAAATGAGAACAACAAGAGAGAACTACAAGTGGAAGATATTTTGAAGTTTGTAGAAAGAGGACAGCTTCGATGGTATAACCATATGAAGGGAATGGATGAGAACAGATATCCCAGGAAGTATATAGATTGGATACCTAAAGGAAGAAGACTAGTAGGCTGACCAAAGAAAAGATGGAAGGAAAAGCTAGGTATGTCAATGAGAAAGAGAAACCCTTCCCTACAAGACGTAGAAAATGAAGGGTTGTTCGAAGGCAGACAACGTTGGAAAGAGTTCTTGAGGCAGAGAGACTGATAAGCTTTGGCTTACCTGGCGTCTGATTAGAATAGTGGTGAGAGTATTCTAACCCCTATATCAATCATTAGGCAATGCATCTGTAAAAAGATACAAGCATTTGCTGGAGTAAAAAAAAAAAAAAAAAAAAGTGTAAGCTAACAACTTCACGCTGAAAAATTTGCAGAGAAACCACATAAGTAAACTTTTCTGACAACACACTATTAAAGAGTTATAAAGCAATGGTGAAAATAATTATCTATATATAAATATATGAATATATACAATCTTATATATACACATATAATATATGTACAACAGCTATAACAACAAATACAGCTGTTTCTAGTCCACAACTGGACAAAGGCCTCAGACATGTCTTTATTCATGTCTGGGGTTGAGCCCCTTTTCATTACCACGCTGGCCAGTGCGGGATGGTGGTAATGGGACACTTTTGTCAGATTTCTCACAGCAAACCAACCTAGTATGTGTCCCTTACTAGTTCAGCTTTCCTGATCATGGCGATACACAAACCCTTTCACCACGTTAAAGTATGCCCCAATTCAGAAACTTGGCATGCTCCTGTTCCTGTTTCTTGTGGCTCTGAGGTACATCCTCTCTATTTTACAAGTCTATCAAGATAGCAAAGTAGTATTTGAGCTAATGTGTAATAGCATCTACGCTGCTGAGTCTTAGAAGTTTTCTATAATTTACAGTTTGGACATATTCATGAAGTCTGTATATTAAGGTTCATTGTTCTCTGAGTTCAGATATGAAACACATTTTACCTTCAAGAATGGTTCTAAGCAGCTCTGTCTAGAATTCGATTGGCTGAACACACTCTGGTCTTCTTTTTCTGGCTCTCCTCAGTTTCATATTGTTGAACGAAAGGCGACAACTTTGGTGATGCTATGCCTTGTTCCTACTCAGAGTTTCTTCAATGCCACCACCATCAAGCCTGTTGTATCCAGAACAATAGGCATCTCATTAATTATGTGAAAGAGGTGCATCTTAGTCACAATCATAGTGTGGCATTCGTGTTCTTCTTGACGTAGTGCACATGGTTATTTGAGATCTTCACTCTTCTTCTTCTGGTAAAGATAACACTTGCTCCAGTTAGTTTAGAATTTAGACAGTCCTGGGTCTGCATGTGCCATCTTGATGAATAGTATTCAAGGTATCA
Source organism: Palaemon carinicauda (assembly GCF_036898095.1). Taxonomy (NCBI): domain Eukaryota; kingdom Metazoa; phylum Arthropoda; class Malacostraca; order Decapoda; family Palaemonidae; genus Palaemon; species Palaemon carinicauda. The sequence continues at coordinate 158,483,449 of NC_090726.1, forward strand.
CAGTATGATAATCATCTGAATTCAGTAAATCAAGGCTGAGAGTTTATCCTTTTACCAACTTTATCAAAATCATGAACAATAAGGTATGGCTTACAACCATGTTTGAGAATAGAATTATATGATCTACACATAGCCAGAACGGCCATCCAGTGCCATCTAAGTCTCGTGCAATCTGCACACCATATAAAGCCCAGTTACCCTTGACTGGGCTCTTCCGAGCTAACACACACTTTCAATTCAGGCATGACTGCCTAACTAAACATCTATGATAAATTAAATGTAATTTACAGTACGATATAATAGAAATACCAAACAGCATTTGGAGCACTAATATAATTATCTACGTACACTAAATAATTATTCAGCTGATCCTGAACCCCATGATGAGTTTCACAGCAATGTGCTTGGGCTATTCGTTCACATCTACTATGAACCAGGAAGCTTGCGAGTAGAATTTATCCAATCCCATAGACATCTTCCCAGCTCTTGGCTACAATATTTTAGTTTGTTATTCTTTTAATTTGTATGTAGGCCAACATCCTACTTCTCATATATATATATATATATATATATATATATATATATATATATATATATATATATATATATAGTTTGTTATTCTTTTAATTTGTACGTAGGCCTACATCCTACTTCTCAATATATATATATATATATATATATATATATATATATATATATATATATACACTGAATCTATATATATGTATATATATATATATATATCTATCTATATATATATATATATATATACTGAATCTATATATATATATATATACATCTACAGCATGTAATGTGTATAAAAATGAACATGAATGTATGCAATTCACTTGAGACTGTAAGATACCTGAGCAGATGTATAATGTGTAGATAAGTCTTATGATTCATATATTTACAAGTGTTCCATGTCTACAGTATATGCATTTTCAGGATAAAAAAAAAGTGATAGAGATATGCAAAAGAAACAAATAAATATCCCCTGTGATATGAGATTTACAAATTTTCCATTCACATAAAAAATTAAGCAATAATTTTGATCTATCCTACAGCTTTTGTGACGTATCCACCATTTTCGAAGGTCACTCTGCAACCTTTACCTGCTGAGAGAGAGAGAGAGAGAGAGAGAGAGAGAGAGAGAGAGAGAGAGAGAGAGAATCATGATCTACTACAGCTACTGTATCATCAGCAATAAATCAGTGGCGAGGGGGAAATGATGATGAACTACACTATAAAATGGCGCCTGGTGAAAATGGTGGGGGCGCGAAGCCAATTAGCCGTAACTTGATGATTAAGAGGGTCTTGATTCGATCATCATTTGCCGTACTCTCTCATGAGCACCTGAGTGGGGGGGGGGCATTGGGTAAGAGGTAGAAATAAATTATTTAAGGGGAGAGAATAAGATGTTGTGATTGATTAAGTATACTGAGAAGAAGAAAATGACGAAGAAGACTAGTAAAATAAAACAGCTTATCTAATAGGGAAGCTAAAGACAAAGATTGAATAACGAGAAAGAGAAGATGTGAAAATGATTAATCACTCAGAGAGAGAGAGAGAGAGAGAGAGAGAGAGAGAGAGAGAGAGAGAGAGAGAGATTGATTGATTGATTTAAAGTTTTCAGGCATCCTGACATCTGAGGTCATTGACGCCGGTAACATTTAATTTATGTATACAAAAATAAAAGATAAAATAAAAAAAAAAATAAAAGAGTATTCAATTAAAATCATAAAAGTTGAATGTAATAAAAGTTAAATATTTTTCAGAAGACCTGCTTCTGAAATAAATCTAAAAATGCCACTTGCATGGTAGGACACATCATTTCCAAGAATCTTGGCAAGGATGAACCTGCCACCCTCACCTCGAGCCTCAAACAAATATCTATTCCGCAAGTTGTTATAATTGGGGCATTCGGTCAGCAAATGCCTTACTGTTAGAGGTACTAAGCAGTCATCACAATACGGTTGGTGTTGGCCCTTCAGCAGAAACTCGTGTGTCAACCGAGTGTGACCAATACGGAGACGACAAAGAGACGTCTCCCATTTTCGGGGCATCATATTATACCTCCAAGGAGATATGTCATTTGTTATCTCTCGCATTTTATTGCCATCTTGACTATCCCATTGCTGTTGCCATTTATTGCAAACCAAGTTCTTGATGACAGGTAAGAAATCATTACAGGCAATGGGATACCTTCTTGGCAGCAACTCGGATGCAGCCTCCTTAGCCAGTGAATCTGCCTTCTCATTCCCAGACACACCTACATGTGCTGGAACCCAACAAAATTGAACTGTTATACCTCTCCGTCCAATAATGAGAAGCCATTCTAAAATCTTTAAAACTAGAGGGTTATTAGAATTAAAAACTTCCATAGCTTGAAGGACACTCCTTGCATCACTAAAAATTGTAAAATTACCCTCCTTCTCCAATGCTATTTTCTCAATAGCGGTTAATATGCCATACAGTTCGGCAGTAAATATGGAAGCGGTCAGAGGAAGTGCACCTCTACAATTAAAACCATTACTATGTACTCCAAATCCAACGCCAGCATCAGATTTGGAGCCATCAGTATAGATAAAAGTTGATCCTCTATGTTCTTTAACATGTTCATTAAAAAGAGACCTGGCTTCTAGGTCTGACATATTCTTCTTATCTCCAATAAAATATTTACAAAAAGATATCTCTGGTAACTTCCATGGAGGCGTTGATGATACCTTGAATGGAAGTACCTTATTTCTAATTATATCCAGACTATTTAATAATCGTTTCACCCGAAAGCCATAGGGTTGAGGAGATTTTGGGTGCAACTCAAAGTATGATGCGTGTCTTACAAGGCTTGCAGTCTGAAAGGCTAGAGAGTTAGGGAGTCTTTGCAATCTAAACCAATACCGAAGAATGGAAGACATTCGGTAAAGGTCTAGAGGTAACTCTCCAGCATCAACAAGGAGACTTGGGATAGGCGAGGTTTTAAAAGCTCCAGTAGACAATCTAATACCTGCATGATGTATCGAGTCTAATATTTTTAACCGGCTTGAGGTGGCTGAAGAATATACCTCACAACCATAACTAATTTTGGAAAAAATCAAGGCCTTGTATAATTTTAAAATAGTACTGCGGTCTGCCCCCCATGATGTATGGGATAATACTTTTAAGATATTCAGAGCTTCAACACATTTAGCTTTTAATGCTTTTAAGTGAGAAACCCATGTAAGCCTACAATCAAATATCAAACCTAAAAATTTAGCTTCTCTTGCACATGGTATCCGTTGACTTTTAATGTATATATCCGGGTCTGGATGTACTCCCCGGATACGACAAAAATGGACAATGGTAGTTTTACTTGTCGAGAACTTAAATCCATTCATGTCAGCCCACTGGATAATTTTATCAATAGAGAGTTGGATTTTTCTCTCAACCATTGCCATTTTAGTGCCAGCAAATGATATTGAGAGATCATCCACAAATAATGTTGAGAGAACATCCTGGGGAATGGCTGAGGATATCCCATTAATTGCTAGTGCAAAAAGGGTTACACTCAGCACACTACCCTGAGGAACTCCTTCTTCCTGGCACTTACTCTCTGATAGAGTTTCCCCCACTCTCACTTGAAAAACTCTACATGAAAGAAATGCCTGAATAAATAGTGGCAGCTCTCCTCTCAATCCCAATTCATGAATGGTTTTAAGAATACCATATCTCCATGTGGTATCATATGCCTTTTCAAGGTCAAAAAATACTGTAACATGGTGCTGTTTGGAAGCAAAGGCTTCACAAATAGAAGACTCTAGTCGTATCAACACATCAGTCGTTGAGTGCATTTTTCGGAATCCACATTGAATCGGTGATAAAATACCTTTCTTTTCAAGGTACCACACCAGCCTTGCATTGACCATCTTCTCCATGATTTTACATAAACAAGATGTCAATGCAATTGGACGATAGTTTGCTGCTAAAAACTTGTCTTTACCGGGTTTTAAAAAGGCTAAAATAATGGCTAGTTCCCAAACACTTGGGTAACTATGATCATGCCATATTCTATTAATAATACTTAAAATAAATAGCTTTGTATTAAAATGTACATGTTTAATCATTGCATATGGAATTCCATCGGGTCCAGGGGCTGTATCATTGCAATGAGCAAGTGCGGAATCAAATTCTCTTTCAGTGAAAGGAGAATTATACGACTCTTCCCTTCTTGTTGCAAAATTTAAAATTTTCTTTTCTTCAGTGCTCCTATACTGGTGACCAGGGGCTCCTTCACACTTGCTGGATACATTTGAAAAATGATTAGCCAGGGCATTGCTAACATCATTTGCTTCGGTTACATACTGGCCATTCACCTTCAACACTGGTGGTGGGTTGGGGGTGAATTTGCCAGCTATCTTTTTTACTTTCCTCCACACAGCAGATGGTGGTGTCCTACTGTTAATGGAGGAAACAAAAGACATCCATGACTGGCGCCTTGCTTCTTTCATGGCACGACGGAACTGTGCTCTACATTTCTTGTACATAATTAAATTCTCATCAGTTCTGCGTCTACGCAATCGTGTTAGAGATCTTCTTGTGGCTCTGTGGAGGGCAGTTAGTTCTGAAGACCACCACGGGACGGGTCGTCGTTTGAATAACCCTGTTGTTTTGGGAATTGAATTGACTCCAGCTGTATGGAGAGTTCCATTCAGTAAGTCTATGGCATCATCGATATTTTCAACTTGTCCTGCATCCCCCTCAATTTCGCTTAGTTCACGAAATTTATCCCAGTCCGCCTTGTCAAGATTCCATCGTGGCGATCCCTGTAAAGGTGGACCATTGTTGGTGTTTATAATGATTGGTGCGTGATCACTAGTATGCCAATCATCTAATGTTCTCCAATCAAAGTCGAGAAGGCAATTAGAGCTTACGATTGATAGGTCAATACATGACAAGGTACCTGTCTGGACATGAAAGTGTGTGGGCTCTCCTGTATTAAGGAGTCCCACATCTTCATTTTCCACAATTGATGTTATGATATTTCCCCTCGTGTTTGCTAAAACATCACCCCACAAAGGGTGTCTACCATTCAAATCTCCAAGTAAAAGGAAAGGTTGAGGGAGTTGTTGAATAACCTCCACTAAGTTGTCATACAAAATGTTATCATTTGGAGGCAAGTACAGAGAACAAATTGTATATTTTCGCCCTATGTCGATCTGTACAACCACTGCCTGCAGAGGTGTACGAATAGACAGAGAAACTTGGGGAACATCTCGACGAACGTATATGAGACTTCCGCCATGGCTCCCCACTTGGTGATTATATGGTGTCCTATAACTAATGTATTCGCGAGGGCAAGGGGTATTATGATCAAGTTTGCTCTCCTGTAGACAAATAATTATGGGGGAATGCTCATGAATAAGGAGCTTAAGTTCTTCATATTTGGCCCTTAAACCCTGACAATTCCATTGCAAAATGGAGGAAAAAACTATGGTTTATAATTTGGTAGACCCCTTGGATGGAGTCTTCCCATTAGCAGTGTTTGATCTAACACTATTTTTTGGTGGTTTTATTAAAGAGGGTCTTGATAGATTGGGTTTAGAATTTATGATTTTCTTTTTGTCTTTTTGATCTGATTGTTGAGGAGGTTGGTGGACCTCCACTTGAATTTCCGATTTATTTAAATTGACTTCCAGATCAGAAATATCAACTGACAAATCATCATACTTATTTGACGTCGTAATTTTGATATTTCTTATGGAGGGGGGCGAGAGAGATGGAGGTCTCTCTCTTTTCCGATTAGTAGGTTTTGAGCTACCAGGTTTTTGCACCTTCCCCAATACAGGTGCACCTGGTAACTTGGTGTCAGGTGGCATCTCCATCAAATCAGGCAAGGACATGGCCTGGGAGAGGTTAGTACTATTGCTGGTAATGGGGGACGAAGGCTGTACAGAAATGGGCAATGACCCATTTTTAATACGCTGTGGCAAAGCCTCAGAAGGCGATATGATTACCTTGTCATGCAGTACTTTATTATCAGAGGTTGTATTTCTTTTCTTAGGATTACTGGCAGTGCTAGGTGGGGTTGCTGTCTCCTGTGGTAAATTTCCCTTTGATTTTAAGGCCTTTGCATAGCTGGTTGATTTATTCAACAATCTTTTTGCATGTCCCACACTTATGTGTTCTAAACTTGATTTGTTTAGGGCAGCTTCCTCCAACTTATACAGTTCGCATCTCCTATCAGTTGATTTATGATTCAAATTGCAATTTGAACACCTGGCCTCAAGTGTACATTCTCCATGATAAGTTTTGGAGCAAATACCACACAATTTTCCATTTTTACAAACTTTGGATGGGTGTCCAAATTTAAAACAATTAAAACATTGCAGGGGCTTTTGTTTGAAAGGCCGAACTTTAATCCTTTCATTTTCAATAAAAATATGGAAAGGTACATCAGCATCCTGGAAAGTGAGTATAATCATTGAAGTTCCAGGAATCTTATGCACTTTCCATACATTTAATGGACACATAGAAAGTATCTCCTCCTCTGTAAATTCGTATAGGTCCTTATTAAAGACCACTCCCCTTCCATAACTAAAATTAAGATGAGGTTTCATTTCCAATGTAATTTCATCACTGCCTGTCTGTAAGTTAGACAGTATTGCAGACTGAGTCGAAGATTTGGCATGGATGAGATAACTGTTCTTCCCAAAACGAGATATATCTCCAGGTGCTATGGTTCCTACTTTTTTTTGGATAAACTTACATATCTTGAAATAATTCCCTATTATCCCTTTAGGTTCAGCTAAGAGCCACATTGGTGGTTTGGGTTTTCTCTGTGAAGGCATGGGTACATTTCTATCTTTTTCAAACCAATCAGCAGGTTTGTACACATCCAATTCCTTTGGGACCTTATCACAAAGAGCTCCCATGATGTTCAATTCGTTAATTTTGATACTACTAATATTACTTATGGCATTAAACGCCTCATCGTGACTTTCAAAAGATATCCAAGAGTCCCATTTTTCATCTCCAAGTCTCATCCTTATTTCCTTTATCAATCCATAGCACTCAAATGCTCTATATATATCATCATAATTTGTCTCTAATGGGATTTGGGAAACATGAAGGAATCGTAGTTTCCCTGTGTTACCCAAATTGTTAGATTTTTTAACATCAGTAGAGTGGTCCTTTTTAGTTCGAAGGTCGTCAACAGAGTTTTCCTTAATTACAGTAGCAGAAGTCGTCAACAGTGCCGGGGGGGAGTCAGCAAATCCAGGGGATGGGGAGTCAGTATTTGAAGGGTCCATATTTAAGGATGGGATTTTCAGGTTTTTTGTTGTTTTGTTGGGGTACCTGCTTGAGAATTATAAGAAAGTATCATACGTTGGAAAGGAAATTTGCATTCTCCACTATCGGCACAATGAGAGTATATTTCCCC
>NC_090726.1:158493368-158495868 GCF_036898095.1 Palaemon carinicauda
TTCTTTACTGATTCTCCTCTGTCCTCATACACCTGACAACACTGAGATTACCAAACAATTCTTCTTCACCCAAGGGGTTAACTACTGCACTGTAATTATTTAGTTGCTACTTTCCTCTCGGTAAGAGTAGAAGAGACTCTTCAGCTATGGTAAGCAGCTCTTCTGGGAGAAGGACACTTCAAAATCAAACCATTGTTCACTAGTTATGGGTAGTGCCATAGCCTCTGTACCATGGTCTTCCACTACATTGGGTTAGAGATCTCTTGCTTGAGGGTACACTCGGGCACACTATTCTATCTAATTTCTCTTCGCGTTTTGTTAAAAGTTTTATAGATTATATAGGAAATATTTATTTCAATGTTGTTAATATTCTTAAAATTTTTATTTTTCCTTGTTTTCTTTCCTCACTGGGCTATTTTCCCTGTTGGGGCCCCTGGGATTATAGCATCCTGCTTTTCCAACTAAGGTTGTAGCTTAGCAAGGCCCTAAACTGTGTTGGTGATCACCCCCAATTAACTAATTCCTTCCCTTTCGCATGATTCTTATGGGCGCAAACCCCATTCCAAAACTACCAATGTTCATCTGTTGGCCACCAAACGATCTGCTATCCCCATCCATGGTTACGAGAGACAGACACTGGTGTTTGGAGGTGCCAAGTACCAGTGGGGTTTCATCATTCCTGACATTATACTGCCTCTCATTGGTGCAGATTTCCTCGACCATTTCCATCTCCTGGCTGACGTCCCACTTATAGATTTGGTCAACACCATTTCTTACTCGTTTACATTTTTATCACCTGTTACCTCTGACCTCTCCTTCCAACCTCGATCTCCATATCTGGATGCCCACGGATGCCTATGCCCACCTCCTCACTTTGTCAAAAAGTCTTCCACAGAGAACTACGCCTGGTACCCAAAGGTTCCTGTGAGCATAGTATCTATCACCATATCAAGATACGAGACCCCCAGTGTTTGAAAGATTCAGATATTTGGTACTAGACAGTTTGACACATAAACGCGCATTTTCCAAATTGAAATAAATGGGCTTTTGTCAAAAGGCCTCAATCTATGGTTGTCACCCTTGCACATCGTCCAAAAGAAGGATGGTTCCCTATTCCCTTACGAAGATTACAGGCATTTTAAAATGCAGACCGAAACAGTCCACTAATCCTCCAAAACCTCGTTGACATCATCACCTACCTTCACAGAGCTAAAGTATTCTCAACCCTCGACCTACTGAAGGGGTATTATTAAATGTCCATGAACCCAGAAGACATCCACATGACCGCCATCATCACACCCTTTGGCACACATACTTTCAATTGCTTCTGCTTTGGTCACCATAATATAGGGCCACATTTCAAAGACTCATGAATGAAATCTCAGGAGACCTCCCCTCCAAAAAGAGACACCTGCAAAAAGCACCACCTATGTCTTCCTCTACCACCTACACAAGCACGGCCTTGTAATCAGGTATGACAAGAGTACCTTTGGTGCTAAAGAAGTGGCATTCTTGGGTCATCACCTCAGTCCTCAGGGCGTTCACCCACTCCATGAGAAGGTATCAGTAGAACAAACGTTCCCCACATCCTTGACTGTCAAGGCAATGCAGGAGTTTTTGGGTATGGACCTAAACATCCACACGACTCTCTCAAGGATAAGAAAAAAAAAACTTAAAGCAGGGCCCCTTTCATGAGGTGTCCTTCTTCATCGCAAAGAAATCCCTATCAACTACTATTGTTTTCACCTTTCTCGTGCCATCTTTCCATCAATGCCAATGACATCGTTTTTGAGGCGCTACTCGAACGAATGATCAATTGATAGCCCCACCCATTGGCTTTCATCAGTACAAAACTTTCCAAGGCAGAATCCAGCTACTGTACCTTCAACTGAGAACTACTGACTATATCTGGCTGTCCTTCACTTCGGCCACTTCATAGAGGGTAGGTCCTTTGTCATTAGCAAAGACCACATGCTCCTTATGCACATCTTCCATTAGCAGTCTAATGCCTAGTCCGCCCATGTACGCCGACATCTCTATGATTTTTGTTTAAATCTGTGCCATTCAACACATCCCTGGTAAATACACTGTCCGCATAACACCTTGGAATAGATTATAAGGCTTTGGCAGAAATCCAATGAAAAGACCTTGAGTACCAAACCTCCAGGACGTCTCTCCGTGGGATATACATCGTCTTCGCTGACTTCAACGGAACCCTCCTCTGTAACGTCAGTATTGGTAGTCCTTGTCTTTAGATATCTGCCTCCATGAGCTGAAAGGTGTTTTAGTTGATCCAAGGCCTTTCACACCCTTTATGCTGATATACTGCACAGCTACTCAAGTCGAAGTTCACATGGTATGGCATTACTAAAGATGCTAAGGATTGGATCCACCCCTGTATTTCCTGTCAAACTTCAAAGGTGCATTGACACATGGATTCAAGTGTGGGAACTTTTTATCAATCTCAGCGTCATTTTGCCCACATTCACATTAATGTGGT
>NC_090726.1:158500868-158508368 GCF_036898095.1 Palaemon carinicauda
GGAAAATTTGCATCTACCTGACTTATTTTTCGTTACTATTTCCCCAATAATGTACTACATATATTTTGACACTATTAGCACTGTCTCTGAAGTTGTTATATCTAGCGAGACTCCTACAAACATGTACTTCCTGAGAGGGCCCAAATGTCAATACTGTATTTGTTTGTCTTTGCCCAAAATATGTTTACCGTAACCTTATTATAATTTTATCTCATTTCTGTTAGCTTTTGGAGAAACATTTGAAAGTCTTGACAACTCTACAACCAATGGCTCAGTTCATTAACTCTATCATGAAAATGTTTTTTTACTTTTCAAGTTTTATGTTGAGCATTTATGTTTGTCAATTTCCCCCCTCCCACCCCGGAAAAAAAAACCTCAGGATTTACTTAATGAGGAAAATATACTTTTAAAGATTTTCTAGTTTGAAATCATTAACATCTGGTGTATCAAATTTGTGCTAATATTCATCAATAACTTCTTCCGATCTCCATCCACGAAGGTATACATTATTACAAAGCAGAATTATAAGAGAAAAACGAGGTATTTGCATTACTAAAAATAAGCCTAGTTACATTAAGGTAGATTGGAGAGTACAGTATGCAGGAAAAAATTGAATATTAAAGTAGCATTCGATATTCTTAAAAAAAAAAAAAAAAAATTACATAAGATTATTAGCATAATTTTAATAATGTTATCAATAAATTACACAGAAGGAAACTACAATCATTAATAATGAAGTCTGAAAATGGTAAAAAATGTTCTAAGTTTAGTTATTAAGTAATAGATACATAATGAATAGCTTCTTTAAATATTCTTTCTCTCTTTGTCTACCTATATCCTTTCTCTATACTTCAAAACATTAGTTTAGTAAGACGAATAATACTTGTTTGCGGTCTGTTTCCCTTACTAATGTTTCTACCGTTAATAGGATTTTAATTTCAATTTTACCCAATTTATCTGTAGACTTTGAAGAATAGAGAAAGGATATAGATGGGCAAAGAAAGAGAGAGTATTTAAAGAAAATATTCCTTTTAAAGAGAAATGCATTTATCACTACATAATAACTAAAGTTAGAACATCTTGAGGCATTTTCAGATTTCATTATTAATGATTGCATTTCCACTCGTGAAATTTATTGATAATTGTTAAAATTAGGTTAATTAATCTTGTTCTGTGATAATTTTTTAGAGCATCAAATGGCAATTTACTATTCATTTTTTCCTACATATTTTTCTCACAATCAACAGTTTGATTACCATAAATATTGCTTTTCAGTCAACACTTGTATCTTGTATTCTAAAACATATCTCTCTCTAGTTATCACCCACATTTTACACTATATTTCTAACTAATCAATAATTGGAGTTTACGACTCGCATCAATCTAATTACCTCATGCATTTTACAGCCTCTATTTTCCAAGACAGCGCTTGGATTTTAGACTAATTAATACAAACAAATAGTTGGAATATTATTCATAAACCAGTTTATCGTTGTGTATGAACCATTATCTGTCTTCTATACTTAATTCACCCTTGACTTATTACAGCAGCGATATTGACTATTTATTCTTATTTCTATAAGCACCTTTCATGTACCTACATGAAAAGTATTTCAACATTTCTAATTACTCGACAAATATCGCAACAAAAAATAAGAACTAATTAAATTTTAAGAATGCTAAGTAACTTACCAAAATCTTAATATATAAAATCATTAAAAAAAATGAGGTTCTATGAAGAGAATATCATATCCAGCGATAATTTGTTTAGTTGTGGCTCAATCCCTAATATTCTTCCCACGCATTTTAGCGCAGAAGCCGACCCGATGACGTTACCATGTTTTAACAAGAGCTTATTTATTTAGCGTTTTTTTTTTTTTTTTTTGGCTACACTTATTACAACATCACATCAATAAACATGCATTTCATATTGCTGAAGGTGAACATTGTCCCTCAAGGTGAACTCTTGTGTCCTGGTTTTATTTTGGGGCATATTATTGGGCGAGCGTCCAGGAATGAAAACCACGACTATTTTGAGTATTAAATAACTCTTGTCATTTCTACTGTCCTTGGTGAAGAATGGTGAAGAACGCGGAACTCAAAAACAATGGCAGGTAAGTTTTTTTTATTGTAAAGCGTCTTTTAGCAAATTTCTTGATGGAAGAAAATTTCATCTATAAATAGTTTAAATAACCATCTGAGTCGGTTTGAATGGAATGCGACGAGGTGTGTCAGCTTATCAACCTCTTCTAAACACCTGTCTGTAAATGTAGTATTTTTCTATCTGGAACCTGCTAGCGGCGGCAGGCTTTATATAATATAGAATTCTTTTTTTTTTCCTGACTGGAAGGGGGTGGCCTTCTATGCAGTATTCTCCTGGCAGACGGCAAGGAACGCACACCGGGCCTATTTCATCCCCAGGAGGTCGAGTCACTCGAGAAGAGCCGACCAGGATCCTGACCAAAGCATGAGATGGGCCTCAACAACAGGAATGCTCGCGAATTAACATCATTCATGCGAGGTTTTTCTTCTAGACTCTCTTCTTCCTAATCTTGTTCTTCTTCTTTTTCCACGTCATCTTTTTGTTTTAATTCCAGTTCTTTTAACCACTTATTTCTTAAGTTTGATATTCTCTATAAACATATATATCTGTGTGCGTGCGAGTGGAACAGAAAAGGTCCACTTTTGGAAACAAATCGGTTTGTCATTTTAGACTTTTTCAAAACGTGGTTCTTTTGACAAAAAGGAAAATAAATCTCGGGTTGTCTAGTCTCTATTCTTTTCCTTCTTCCTCCTTCAAAACTTGATTTCCTGTCCGTCACGATCTAAAATTGTATTACCTTCGAACTGTATTGTACACCTGAAAAGAACCTCCTTAAATCAATTCACCATTTGGATTTTGCTTCATTTACCTCTAAAACAAGTTTTCCCCCTCGAGGATGGGTCTTCAGTAGGTTAAGCAGGCAATGTAGTTGCTGAGTGTGCCATCATATACACTTGAAAACAGACTCGACTCACCTCTCGCAACATGAGGTATACTGGCTCTTTGCGAGCGATCTTAGATACAGCGTAGATACATTGCATTCCGGTCGACTTTAAATTAAGATACATGGTGCATTCTCTGAATGTGATGTACACGTACAACGAAGCTTTGGCTATGATTTTTTTTCTTGTTTTCTGTCTTTCCTCATATTTGTATTTATATCTAATCTGTCGCTTAGCATCATTAATAAGCATCATTCATTCTATTGTTTCTGCATATTTAGTTTACCATTCATCCTTTTCCCTAAAGCTAGTTTTACTTTACCTGTGTATGTATGTATGTATGTATGTATGTATATATATATACACATATATATAGTTCATACATATATATATATATATATATATTTATATATATATATATAATCTATATATATATATATATATATATATATATAATCTATATATATATATATATATATATAATCTATATATATATATTTATATATATATATATATATATATATATAATCTATATATATATATATATATATATATATATATTTATAATCTATATATATATATATATATATATATATATATATTTATATATATATATATATATATATATATATATATAATCTATATATATATATATATTTATATATATATATATATATATATATAATCTATATATATATATATATATTTATATATATATATATATATATATATATATATAATCTATATATATATATATATATATATATATATATTTATATAGATATATATATATATATTATATAGATATATATATATATATATATAATCTATATATATTTATATATATATATATATAATCTATATATATATATATATATATATATATATATATATATAATCTATATATATATATATATATATATATATATATATATATATATATAACAACCTTTAGTATTTTTTGCTGACGGAAACGGTCTTCTGTTTTGGCCTATAATTCAGCATATTAGGATTACTGCCTCTCTTAAGTAATTAATAATTTTTTTTCCGCGAATGTTACAAAGCGATTTTCACAGGTTGCAAAATTAATTAAACAGGATTAGTCCGTCCATTACAATGATATTCTTACGTCAGTTAAAATATTTAATTTTCGTACATTACAATAACTAGTCCGTGACGATACAGATCAACATTACCAACATTGGTATTCAAATCACATCTATTTAATGGTATTTATATCTTGATTAGCGCTTTCTGAGTTGGGATACATTAACGTGGTGAAATGGTATGTGTATCGCCATGATCAAAAAATCAGTAGGCCTACGAGTAAGGGTCTCCCATACTAGGTTGGTTTGCTTTGAGCGATTAGACGAAATTCTCCGACCATCTGCAAGCCTCACTGGCCACCGTGGTGATGAAAATTACCGAACTCCACACATGATTATGACCATGTCTGAGGCCCTTAAAGGTTTAAAGGAGGCTCATGAATTGCAGAGACACGGGACAGAAATATTGCCCTTTCAAGCAGGACAATGCCCTAGAGTCTAACCCTATATTATATATATATATATATATATATATATATATATATATATATATATATATATATAATTATATATATATATATATGATCAGCACTCGAGCCCCCTCTCCACACAAGCTATGACCAAGGAGGGCAAGGCAATGGCTGCTGATAATTCAGATAGAACTTTAGGCTACCGCAAAACCCCCATCCTTAACTCACAAGGATGGCGAGGAGGCAGCGACCAAAGAAACTAACGAGTTTGAGCGGGACTCAAACCCCAGTCTGTCATTCACCAGTCAGGGACGTAGCACATCGGCCACTACAACCTTTGTCCTGCAGTGAACTAGGAATGGCTGCATTTGTTGTTGTTGTTGTTGTTGAAGCAGCAGCTTCAAATTTGGTCGGCATACTTTAGGAGCACAGTTAAATTTTAGGCCATCATAATTCTACAAGGAAATGAAGGACAGATAAAAAAAATAATAAAAAAGCTTTCATTTTAAGCATTCAGCACAGGAATTCTTAATTAAATTTCTTCTCCTAACCACATCATACTTGAATTCTTAATCTGATACAATCAGGACTTGCATATTGAATTATTTCTCATTGATCAACTGTTAGATTCTAATTCACTTTTCTACGTGTCCGTGAAATCTTTAATTCAACCCTCTATTTCCTCCCTATCAACACTTGGATTCTGAATTATAGTTACAAAATGTGGTATATAAAAAATGTTCTGCTTCGATGGAAAAAATAGAAATGCATTATTACATAGCATTTAGGTTTTTTTAATGTAAAGTTGACCAAATTTCTATTAGGGTTTGGGTATTATTAAAAAACAAAATAACTGGTGGCTAAGACTATAGCTCTTTAAGTATTAATAAACCGCATATCCTGATTTTAATTTACTCTGAACAAGGACCTAATATATGTGATTTTTCCCTACTTACTGGATATGCGTACTCTCGAATTACTATGCAGATTACTTCATAAAATTAGTCTGAAAATCTCTTCTCTAGAACTTGCGTCAGTGTGTCTTTAATCTGTCTTAAATACTTCTGAATGTTTCCTATCAAATCTTGCGCTATTCAGTGCTAACTTTTCTATAACTAGATTTCTGAAAATAATTTTTAGATGGTTGCCACAGCTTCCGAGCATGAGTCGATAATAATTTTCTAATGGTAAACGAACTTGATTTGGGGATTATGTCCAACTTGACCTCTTCAGCTAAAAACTTACAGATGACATGCCAACCCCGTCAAAGTTTTCTATGCCTGATGCTTTTACATTTAATGCGGCAAATGTCAACAAACGTTGCTGTAAGAAGATTTTATGGTACTTTATATCATCATCTTATGACAGAAATTCGTTATATTTCAGGAGACTCAGATTTACCTGATGACACTAGTTGGTGATATAAGGAAATCCTGAGGGAAATTTTCACTTTACAGATGCTTTATCATTCATTAGGCAAGGGCTTAAATCATTGGCAAAGCAGCATTTTTATATCACGCTATCTCTAGTAACCGAAAAAGTAATTAGATTCCTCATAGTTGGTGGCCAGTGGTATACACGCTAAAGAAGTAGTGGCTATAACTCATACTAAAATAATGGAAAACTAGAGGGGCACTCAGTAGAGCGCAAACCTCCGCCACGGCAACGTATTTCTCGACTTTTTGCTCGACCTAGACTTTTGACCTTCACATGTATTAATTGGCGGGGGTTTTCATATACTCAAATATGAACCACGTTTGAAGTATCTGTGACAACGATGTCCAAACTTATGGCTGATTACGTGAATTGGACATTTTGCTAAACTGTGACCTTGACCTTTGACCTTGCCCTTCATAAATATAAATATTGCCAGCATTTTATACATCAGTTAATCCCTGCAAGTTTCATTACTCTAAAATTAAAATTGTGGCCAGGAAACGGTTCACATATAAAAAAATACACACACACATCACACACACACACACACACACACAAACATGGGTTAAAACATAACTAGGAGGGTAATAACTTCTGGAGCCCAAACTCAAAGGGTGAAATCATGAATATATATATATATATATATATATATATATATATATATATATATATATATGTTTGTGTGTGTGCGTGTCAAATTTACTCAACCTTGGATACAAATACTCAAAGGGGGAAATCTTATAGACAGGATTTAAATATATGCTTTCCGACTCTGCAATACAAATACATATCCTGTCTAATTCAGGTATTTGTACTTACGATTCAAAATCAACCAATTCCCACCACGAGGCTCAATGATTAGCTTATAACACTGATATTTATGACAGTCAAACTTTCATACGTTAAAATATTAAGACAAATAAGTTTTAATATCGAATTCACTCAAATTTCGAAAGAAACTCATCACAAGGGTAGCTACCTTGTTGATATATATATATATATATATATATATATATATATATATATATATATATATATATACACACACAGTATATATACTGTATATATATGTGTGTATATATATACACACATATATACAGTATATATATATATATATATATATATATATATATATATATATATATATATATATATATATATACAGTATATATATACTGTCTGTATATATATATATATATATATATATATATATATATATATATATATATATCTGAAATATCACATGAGGTTGGGCTCAATATAAAAGAAGATACAAATAATGCATTGAAAGATGAAATATCATTGGAAGGAGAAACGATTAATGAGGTAGAATCATTTAAATATTTAGGAACAATGCAGTCCAATACAAGGTCTTTAGAAATGGAGTTTAATGAAAGATATAAAAAAGCAAAGATTAGTAAAATTTGAAAATCAAATCACCTGAAATTATATATAAAAATCAGACTATACATCAGTTTACTGAGATCGGTGTTATTGTATGGACATGAGTCGTGGTGTCAATGCAACAATATCCAACAAATTTTGTAGATTTGAGAACAAAG
>NC_090726.1:158513368-158515868 GCF_036898095.1 Palaemon carinicauda
GGTGCACTTACAAGTATGTGTACTAACCTAGGTGTATATTGTTGTCCCAATCAAAAAACTTCGAGGCATCAAGAATTTCTTTTACGAGTAAATCATTCTTCATTTATTTAACATTACAAATTCGACGATTCTCTACGGGAATAAACTTACCAGCGGATCTGTAGCAGGTAGAGAAAGAATTCCTTCTCTTATTGCCCACTCCTTAGTCATTCTCACTTAGGACTTTGTTCTTGTCTTGGGATTTTATGGTCTGCTTAACGGTACCCAACGACAGGCTATTCGCCACCTCATACATGGCAGGTGAAGTATACGCAAACCTGTGTTTTCTATATAGTAAAACACGTAACATCAAAGGGGTAGAACATTACTTTTGCACTTGAACTGTTTACGTTGGGCTCTTAACGTTCAGTTTATCCAACTTTGGCAGTGTATTATTCTAATGTGAAATAGCTTTGGATTTTGTGTTTGAAGAAGGAGGATTGTTGTTCACAAAGTATTTTCTAGGAAGTATTGTTCTTCGCAAAGTATTTTTTGGATAGTAAATTCCGAAATGTCAAACTATGTCGTGTAAAAATTAAATGCATACCTGTTTTTATTATTAGCAATATAATCATACCCCATTTTAACGTGCAATAACTCTGCTCTCTCTCTCTCTCTCTCTCTCTCTCTCTCTCTCTCATGTATACGAACACACACACACACACACACACACACCTATATATATATATATATATATATATATATATATATATATATATATATATATATACAAATAAGTATAAATGCCTTTACAAAATAGCTTCCACTTCAACATTTATCAACAATTTCTCCCTTCTTTTCTTTGCATTTTCTTATTTCAATACACCATTAAATGCGATGGATGCACGTACCTACATTCGTCACAAGTCAAAGATATAATGCTAAAATTTTGAATTATACCATTTACTTGCATGTGATTCCAAGTAACACCAGACGACTTGCTTTTGTTAAAGCTTTATGAATCACTGTAGCCGAAAAAAAAATATAAATCTTAAATCTAAGAGTACAACATTATGGTTACTTAATATACAGCTCTGGAACATTTACGTTCTTTTCTCAGACTGGAGTGATGTGGCAGCATGTCATCAATTTTTTTTTTTTTTTTTTTTTTTTTTGTAAAGTTTGGTCATGCGTTCAATTCATGGAATTTACATTCCTCAACTAGTAGCCTACTATTTACAGATGTAAAACAGTAACTATAAAACACTAGCTATAGGCCTTTATGGTCTTTTGCCCAATATTTTGACATTGAATTACAACTGAGAGTCTAGGATGCATGTTGAAAGCTTACTTTCCCAAAATGATAAAACAATATCAAACTCTAAAAAATACTGAATAAAAATTTCTACCGACTAGGAGGCCCTTAATCCAACCAACTCTGATGAAGTGCCCTTGGGTGCAAGACAATTCCTGGAAAGATCCTTGAACGTGGGGCATTACCCCCAAGAATCCTGCCAAGGATCACAATGATGCCGACGAATGCACAGGTCGGTGCCAAATTTTGCAAACCACAAGAGCTATAAAGGTCAGCCGTAATCGGAGTGTATGTGCATGATGTCACCGGCATACATTAAGCCGGATCCGGATGCGGGTAGTGACGTGGCACATAGCCGAACGAAGATAGCTGACATTTTCGGCCACCTCTGGCCTACCCGGACATAGCCATATTTTTTCGCTCTTTCGTCCTTTGCATGAGGATGGCTTTCGACCACAACATATTATATTTCTTTGTTACCCGGTGTTTTTATACATGTCGTTCCGGCATTAATATCTTATTGTTCCTAATTTTGAGGTCGTATAAGGAAATTCCTTCGCGTAAAGCGACATTTGAAGCAGCCTTGAGAATTAACAGATCTCTCTTTTTACTGATAGCTCCGTGAATCCCTCGCCGAAGTCACGACTGGATGATAGAATTTAACAGAAACATACGAACAATTTCCTCTGCCTCAACACGTAATGCAGAAGGCATCCGACGAGCGGCGTTGGGATTTTCTATGGGGTCTGTTTGCTTCGCGAGACGTCCGCCGGACTTTTCATGTCTGCATAAATTCGTTTCATCGTCTTTGTCTTTCCTCTTAAAAGTGTTGTGTGAATTCTTACGAAAAGGGCAGACTTTTACGGCTTGTATTTCTTCACTTCTGACTCGAGCTTTCCAAGACTAAAGATATTTTCTTTTGACAAACATTACACTGGTAGCTTACTGTCATGAACTCTTTTTCGTTGGCTTTAAAGAAAATTACGGATTATAATGTAATTTTAATTTTTTCTAAATGCTGTTCATTATTAAATTCCTATCAATTACAAAAATGACAGAATGGTGATAAAGAATGCCCCATCGGTCAAAAGTATATACATCGCTGTCATTCTTCCTTCCCTTAAATAAATAAAATAAAGAACTACGACGAATTTCCTATATTTACCACAAAAGAACATATTTCCAACATAGCTTGTGAGACCTGAT
>NC_090726.1:158520868-158543368 GCF_036898095.1 Palaemon carinicauda
GGCTGGGAGGTCATTTATCGCTCAGGTATAAATGGAATATGATTATAGTTTATAGAATTTGAGTGATAATCTAGCAGTTAGGGCCTGGGAGGTTATTTATCGCTCAGGTGTAAATGGAATATGATTATAGTTTATAGAATTTGAGTGGTAATCTAGCAGTTAGGGGCTGGGAGGTC
Source organism: Palaemon carinicauda (assembly GCF_036898095.1). Classification (NCBI taxonomy): domain Eukaryota; kingdom Metazoa; phylum Arthropoda; class Malacostraca; order Decapoda; family Palaemonidae; genus Palaemon; species Palaemon carinicauda. The sequence continues at coordinate 158,521,045 of NC_090726.1, forward strand.
ATTTATCGCTCGGGTATAAATGGAATATGATTATAGTTTATAGAATTTGAGTGATAATCTAGCAGTTAGGGCCTGGGAGGTTATTTATCGCTCAGGTGTAAATGGAATATGATTATAGTTTATAGAATTTGAGTGATAATCTAGCAGTTAGGGGCTGGGAGGTCATTTATCGCTCAGGTATAAATGGAATATGATTATAGTTTATAGAATTTGAGTGATAATCTAGCAGTTAGGGCCTGGGAGGTTATTTATCACTCAGGTGTAAATGGAATATGATTATAGTTTATAGAATTTGAGTGATAATCTAGCAGTTAGGGGCTGGGAGGTCATTTATCGCTCAGGTATAAATGGAATATGATTATAGTTTATAGAATTTGAGTGATAATCTAGCAGTTAGGGCCTGGGAGGTTATTTATCGCTCAGGTATAAATGGAATATGATTATAGTTTATAGAATTTGAGTGATAATCTAGCAGTTAGGGCCTGGGAGGTTATTTATCGCTCAGGTGTAAATGGAATATGATTATAGTTTATAGAATTTGAGTGATAATCTAGCAGTTAGGGGCTGGGAGGTCATTTATCGCTCAGGTATAAATGGAATATGATTATAGTTTATAGAATTTGAGTGATAATCTAGCAGTTAGGGGCTGGGAGGTCATTTATCGCTCAGGTGCAAATGGAATATGATTTTAGTTTATAGAATTTGAGTGATAAGCTAGGAATTAGGGCCTAGGAGGTCATTTATCGCTCAGGTGCAAATGGAATATGATTTTAGTTTATAGAATTTGAGTGATAAGCTAGGAGTTAGGGCCGGGGAGGTAATTTATTGTTTAGGTGCAAATGGAATATAATTATAGTTTATAGAATTTGAGTGATAAGCTAGGAGTTAAGGCCTGGGAGGTCATTTATCGCTCAGGGACGAATGGAATATGATTTTAGTTTATAGAATTTGAGTGATAAGCTAGGAGTTAGGGCCGGGGAGGTAATTTATTGCTCAGGTGCAAATGGAACATAATTATAGTTTATAGAATTTGAGTGATAAGCTAAGAGTTAGGGCCTGGGAGGTCATTTATCGCTCAGATGTAAATGGAATATGATTATAGTTTATAGAATTTGAGTGATAAGCTAGGAGTTAGGGCCGGGGAGGTAATTTATTGCTCAGGTGCAAATGGAACATAATTATAGTTTATAGAATTTGAGTGATAAGCTAGGAGTTAGGGCCGGGGAGGTCATTTATCGCTCAGATGTAAATGGAATATGATTATAGTTTATAGAATTTGAGTTATAAGCTAGGAGTTAGGGCCGGGGAGGTAATTTATTGCTCAGGTGCAAATGGAACATAATTATAGTTTATAGAATTTGAGTGATAAGCTAGGAGTTAGGGCCAGGAAGGTCATTTATCGCTCAGATGTAAATGGAATATGATTATAGTTTATAGAATTTGAGTGATAAGCTAGGAGTTAGGGCCGGGGAGGTAATTTATTGCTCAGGTGCAAATGGAACATAATTATAGTTTATAGAATTTGAGTGATAAGCTAGGAGTTAGGGCCGGGGAGGTCATTTATCGCTCAGATGTAAATGGAATATGATTATAGTTTATAGAATTTGAGTGATAAGCTAGGAGTTAGGGCCGGGGAGGTAATTTATTGCTCAGGTGCAAATGGAACATAATTATAGTTTATAGAATTTGAGTGATAAGCTAGGAGTTAGGGCCGGGGAGGTCATTTATCGCTCAGATGTAAATGGAATATGATTATAGTTTATAGAATTTGAGTGATAAGCTAGGAGTTAGGGCCGGGAAGGTAATTTATTGCTCAGGTGCAAATGGAACATAATTATAGTTTATAGAATTTGAGTGATAAGCTAGGAGTTAGGGCCAGGAAGGTCATTTATCGCTCAGATGTAAATGGAATATGATTATAGTTTATAGAATTTGAGTGATAAGCTAGGAGTTAGGGCCGGGGAGGTAATTTATTGCTCAGGTGCAAATGGAACATAATTATAGTTTATAGAATTTGAGTGATAAGCTAGGAGTTAGGGCCGGGGAGGTCATTTATCGCTCAGATGTAAATGGAATATGATTATAGTTTATAGAATTTGAGTGATAAGCTAGGAGTTAGGGCCGGGGAGGTAATTTATTGCTCAGGTGCAAATGGAACATAATTATAGTTTATAGAATTTGAGTGATAAGCTAGGAGTTAGGGCCGGGGAGGTCATTTATCGCTCAGATGTAAATGGAATATGATTATAGTTTATAGAATTTGAGTGATAAGCTAGGAGTTAGGGCCGGGAAGGTAATTTATTGCTCAGGTGCAAATGGAACATAATTATAGTTTATAGAATTTGAGTGATAAGCTAGGAGTTAGGGCCAGGAAGGTCAATCATCGCTCAAGTGCGAATGAAATAAATTTATAATTTATACATTTTGAGTGATAAGCTAGGAGTTAGGGCCAGGGAGGTCAAATGTCGCTCAGGGGCATATAGAATATGATTATAGTTTATAGAATTTGAGTGATAAGCTAGGAGTTAGGGCCGGGGAGGTAATTTATTGTTCAAGTGCAAATGGAATATAATTATAGTTTATAGAATTTGAGTGATAAGCTAGGAGTTAGGGCCTGGGAGGTCAATCATCGCTTAGGTGCAAATGGAATATGATTTTAGTTTATAAAATTTGAGTGATAAGCTAGGAGTTAGGGCCGGGGAGGTCATTTATCGCTCAGGTGTAAATGGAATATGATTATAGGTTATAGAATTTGAGTGATAAGCTAGGAGTTAGGGCCGGGGAGGTAATTTATTGCTCAGGTGCAAATGGAATATAATTATAGTTTATAGAATTTGAGTGATAAGCTAGGAGCTAGGGCCTGGGAGGTCATTCATTGCTCAGGTGTAAATGGAATATGATTATAGTTTATAGAATTTGAGTGGTAAGCTATGAGTTAGGACCGGGGAGGTAATTTATTGCTCAGGTGCAAATGCAATATAATCATAGTTTATAGAATTTGAGTGATATGCTAGGAGTTAGGGCCGGGGAGGTAATTTATTCCTTAGGTGCAAATGGAATATAATTATAGTTTATAGAATTTGAGTGATAAGCTAGGAGTTAGGGCCTGGGAGGTCATTCATCGCTCAGGTGCAAATGGAATATGATTATTGTTTATAGAATTTGAGTGATATGCTAGGAGTTAGGGCCGGGGAGGTAATTTATTGCTTAGGTGCAAATGGAATATAATTATAGTCTATAGAATTTGAGTGATAAGCTAGGAGTTAGGGCCTGGGAGGTCATTCATCACTCAGGTGCAAATGGAATATGATTTTAGTTTATAAAATTTGAGTGATAAGCTAGGAGTTAGGCCAGGGAGGTCATTTATCGCTCAGGTGTAAATGGAATATGATTTTAGTTTATAGAATTTGAGTGATAAGCTAGGAGTTAGGGCCGGGGAGGTAATTTATTGCTTAGGTGCAAATGGAATATAATTATAGTCTATAGAATTTGAGTGATAAGCTAGGAATTAGGGCCTGGGAGGTCATTCATCGCTCAGGTGCAAATGGAATATGATTATTGTTTATAGAATTTGAGTGATAAGCTAGGAGTTAGGGCCAGGGAGGTCATTTATCGCTCAGGTGTAAATGGAATATGATTCTAGTTTATAGAATTTGAGTGATAAGCTAGGAGTTAGGGCCAGGGAGGTCATTTATCGCTCAGGTGTAAATGGAATATGATTTTAGTTTATAGAATTTGAGTGATAAGCTAGGAGTTAGGGCCGGGGAGGTAATTTATTGCTTAGGTGCAAATGGAATATAATTATAGTCTATAGAATTTGAGTGATAAGCTAGGAGTTAGGGCCTGGGAGGTCATTCATCGCTCAGGTGCAAATGGAATATGATTATTGTTTATAGAATTTGAGTGATATGCTAGGGGTTAGGGCCGGGGAGGTAATTTATTGCTTAGGTGCAAATGGAATATAATTATAGTCTATAGAATTTGAGTGATAAGCTAGGAGTTAGGGCCTGGGAGGTCATTCATCGCTCAGGTGCAAATGGAATATGATTTTAGTTTATAAAATTTGAGTGATAAGCTAGGAGTTAGGCCAGGGAGGTCATTTATCGCTCAGGTGTAAATGGAATATGATTTTAGTTTATAGAATTTGAGTGATAAGCTAGGAGTTAGGGCCGGGGAGGTAATTTATTGCTTAGGTGCAAATGGAATATAATTATAGTCTATAGAATTTGAGTGATAAGCTAGGAGTTAGGGCCTGGGAGGTCATTCATCGCTCAGGTGCAAATGGAATATGATTATTGTTTATAGAATTTGAGTGATAAGCTAGGAGTTAGGGCCAGGGAGGTCATTCATCGCTCAGGTGTAAATGGAATATGATTCTAGTTTATAAAATTTGAGTGATAAGCTAGGAGTTAGGCCAGGGAGGTCATTTATCCCTCAGGTGTAAATGGAATATGATTTTAGTTTATAGAATTTGAGTGATAAGCTAGGAGTTAGGGCCGGGGAGGTAATTTATTGCTTAGGTGCAAATGGAATATAATTATAGTCTATAGAATTTGAGTGATAAGCTAGGAGTTAGGGCCTGGGAGGTCATTCATCGCTCAGGTGCAAATGGAATATGATTATTGTTTATAGAATTTGAGTGATAAGCTAGGAGTTAGGGCCTGGGAGGTCATTCATCGCTCAGGTGTAAATGGAATATGATTCTAGTTTATAGAATTTGAGTGATAAGCTAGGAGTTAGGGCCAGGGAGGTCATTTATCGCTCAGGTGTAAATGGAATATGATTTTAGTTTATAGAATTTGAGTGATAAGCTAGGAGTTAGGGCCTGGGAGGTCATTTATTGCTTAGGTGCAAATGGAATATAATTATAGTCTATAGAATTTGAGTGATAAGCTAGGAGTTAGGGCCTGGGAGGTCATTCATCGCTCAGGTGCAAATGGAATATGATTATTGTTTATAGAATTTGAGTGATATGCTAGGAGTTAGGGCCGGGGAGGTAATTTATTGCTTAGGTGCAAATGGAATATAATTATAGTCTATAGAATTTGAGTGATAAGCTAGGAGTTAGGGCCTGGGAGGTCATTCATCGCTCAGGTGCAAATGGAATATGATTTTAGTTTATAAAATTTGAGTGATAAGCTAGGAGTTAGGCCAGGGAGGTCATTTATCGCTCAGGTGTAAATGGAATATGATTCTAGTTTATAGAATTTGAGTGATAAGCTAGGAGTTAGGGCCAGGGAGGTCATTTATCGCTCAGGTGTAAATGGAATATGATTATAGTTTATAGAATTTGAGTGATAAGCTAGGAGTTAGGGCCAAGGAGGTCATTTATCTCTCATGTGTAAATGGAATATGATTATAGTTCATAGAATTTGAGTGATAAGCTAGGAGTTAGGGCCTGGGAGGTCATTTATTGCTCAGGTGTAAATGGAATATGACTATAGTTTATGAAATTTGAGTGATAAGCTAGGAGTTAGGGCCAGGAAGGTCATTTATCGCTCAGGTGTAAATGGAATATGATTATAGTTTATAGAATTTGAGTGATAAGCTAGGAGTTAGGGCCAAGGAGGTCATTTATCTCTCAAGTGTAAATGGAATATGATTATAGTTCATAGAATTTGAGTGATAAGCTAGGAGTTAGGGCCTGTGAGGTCATTCATCGCTCAGGTGCAAATGGAATATGATTATAGTTCATAGAATTTGAGTGATAATCTAGGAGTTAGGGCCTGGGAGGTCATTTATCGCTCAGGTGTAAATGGAATATGATTATAGTTTATAGAATTTGAGTGATAAGCTAGGAGTTAGGGCCAAGGAGGTCATTTATCTCTCATGTGTAAATGGAATATGATTATAGTTCATAGAATTTGAGTGATAAGCTAGGAGTTAGGGCCAGGGAGGTCATTTATTGCTCAGGTGTAAATGGAATATGATTATAGTTTATAGAATTTGAGTGATAAGCTAGGAGTTCGGGCCAGGAAGGTCATTTATCGCTCAGGTGTAAATGGAATATGATTATAGTTTATAGAATTTGAGTGATAAGCTAGGAGTTAGGGCCAAGGAGGTCATTTATCTCTCAAGTGTAAATGGAATATGATTATAGTTCATAGAATTTGAGTGATAAGCTAGGAGTTAGGGCCTGTGAGGTCATTCATCGCTCAGGTGCAAATGGAATATGATTATTGTTTATAGAATTTGAGTGATATGCTAGGAGTTAGGGCCGGGGAGGTAATTTATTGCTTAGGTGCAAATGGAATATAATTATAGTCTATAGAATTTGAGTGATAAGCTAGGAGTTAGGGCCTGGGAGGTCATTCATCGCTCAGGTGCAAATGGAATATGATTTTAGTTTATAAAATTTGAGTGATAAGCTAGGAGTTAGGCCAGGGAGGTCATTTATCGCTCAGGTGTAAATGGAATATGATTATAGTTTATAGAATTTGAGTGATAAGCTAGGAGTTAGGGCCAGGGAGGTCATTTATCGCTCAGGTGTAAATGGAATATGATTTTAGTTTATAGAATTTGAGTGATAAGCTAGGAGTTAGGGCCAAGGAGGTCATTTATCTCTCATGTGTAAATGGAATATGATTATAGTTCATAGAATTTGAGTGATAAGCTAGGAGTTAGGGCCTGGGAGGTCATTTATCGCTCAGGTGTAAATGGAATATGATTATAGTTTATAAAATTTGAGTGATAAGCTAGGAGTTAAGGCCTGGGAGGTCATTTATTGCTAAGGTGTAAATGGAATATGATTCTAGTTTATAGAATTTGAGTAATAAGCTAGGAGTTAGGGCCAGGGAGGTCATTTATCGTTCAGGTGTAAATGGAATATGATTATAGTTTATAGAATTTGAGTGAAAAGCTAGGAGTTAGGGCCAGGGAGGTAATTTATCGTTCAGGTGTAAATGGAATATGATTATAGTTTATAGAATTTGAGTGATAATCTAGGAGTTAGGGCCAGGGAGGTCATTTATCGTTCAGGTGTAAATGGAATATGATTATAGTTTATAGAATTTGAGTGATAATCTAGGAGTTAGGGCCTGGGAGGTCATTTATCGTTCAGGTGTAAATGGAATATGATTATAGTTTATAGAATTTGAGTGATAAGCTAGGAGTTAGGGCCAGGGAGGTCATTTATCGTTCAGGTGTAAATGGAATATGATTATAGTTTATAGAATTTGAGTGAAAAGCTAGGAGTTAGGGCCAGGGAGGTCATTTATCGTTCAGGTGTAAATGGAATATGATTATAGTTTATAGAATTTGAGTGAAAAGCTAGGAGTTAGGGCCAGGGAGGTCATTTATTGTTCAGGTGTAAATGGAATATGATTATAGTTTATAGAATTTGAGTGATAAGCTAGGAGTTAGGGCCAGGGAGGTCATCTATCGCTCAGGTCAAATGATATATGATTATAGTTCATAAAATTTGAGTAATAAGCTAGGAGTTAGGGCCAGGGAGGTCATTTATCTCTCATGTGTAAATGGAATATGATTATAGTTTATAGAATTTGAGTGATAAGCTATGAGTTAGGGCCAGGGAGGTCATTTATCGCTCAGGTGTAAATGGAATATGATTATAGTTTATAGAATTTGAGTGATAAGCTAGGAGTTAGGGCCGGGGAGGTAATTTATCGCTCAGGTGCGAATGGAATATAATTATAGTTCATAGAATTTGAGTGATAAGCTAGGAGTTAGGGCCTGGGAGGTCATTCATCGCTCAGGTGCAAATGGAATATGATTATAGTTTATAGAATTTGAGTGATAAGCTAGGAGTTAGGGCCTGGGAGGTCATTTATCGCTCAGATGTAAATGGAATATGATTATAGTTTATAGAATTTGAGTGATAAGCTAGGAGTTAGGGCCAGGAAGGTCATTTATCGCTCAGATGTAAATGGAATATGATTATAGTTTATAGAATTTGAGTGATAAGCTAGGAGTTAGGGCCTGGGAGGTCATTTATCGCTCAGATGTAAATGGAATATGATTATAGTTTATAGAATTTGAGTGATAAGCTAGGAGTTAGGGCCTGGGAGGTCATTTATCGCTCAGATGTAAATGGAATATGATTGTAGTTTATAGAATTTGAGTGATAAGCTAGGAGTTAGGGCCAGGAAGGTCATTTATCGCTCAGATGTAAATGGAATATGATTATAGTATATAGAATTTGAGTGATAAGCTAGGAGTTAGGGCCTGGGAGGTCATTTATCGCTCAGATGTAAATGGAATATGATTGTAGTTTATAGAATTTGAGTGATAAGCTAAGAGTTAGGGCCAGGGAGGTCATTTATCGCTCATGTGTAAATGGAATATGATTATAGTTTATAGAATTTGAGTGATAAGCTAAGAGTTAGGGCCAGGGAGGTCATTTATCGCTCATGTGTAAATGGAATATGATTATAGTTTATAGAATTTGAGTGATAAGCTAAGAGTTAGGGCCAGGGAGGTCATTTATCGCTCATGTGTAAATGGAATATGATTATAGTTTATAGAATTTGAGTGATAAGCTAAGAGTTAGGGCCAGGGAGGTCATTTATCGCTCATGTGTAAATGGAATATGATTATAGTTTATAGAATTTGAGTGATAAGCTAAGAGTTAGGGCCAGGGAGGTCATTTATCGCTCATGTGTAAATGGAATATGATTATAGTTTATAGAATTTGAGTGATAAGCTAGGAGCTAGGGCCAGGGAGGTCATTTATCGCTCAGGTGTAAATGGAATATGATTATAGTTTATAGAATTTGAGTGATAAGCTAGGAGTTAAGGCCTGGGATGTCATTTATCGCTCAGGTGCAAATGAAATATGATTATAGTTTACAGAATTTGAGTGATAAGCTAGGAGTTAGGGCCTGGGAGGTCATTTATCACTCGGGGGCAAATGGAATACCTTACTTTTGCACTATGAAGTAAAAATTGAAAGAGGTTGAAAATTTAGAAGGAAAGGAAGACGAGGCGAAGATAATCTTTGTGTTAACACGTTTCTAGAATAAGAAATAAATATATTCTTTCTCTTCAGACAACGCATTTGGCAGTTTAAAAACCGTTCATGAATGGCAGAGGCAAGGGACAGTGACTATGCCCTAGAGACTGACCATAATACATAAGATCAAACACAAGCTCCCTCTGAAAACAATCTAAGACCTGGGAGGGGAGGGCAATAGCTGCTGATGACTCAGCATGTAGACCTATCGACTCCACCAAACCCCCCATCCTCAGCGCTCAAAGATGGCAAGGCTGCAGACACTACGAGAAACTATAAGTCTGAGGGTGGCTCGAACACCTGTCCGGTAGATCGGCAGGCAGGGACCACAGCCCCAATAGATACTGAATACCTTTATATCTGTATAGCTTTGTGTGTCAAGTCATTAAAGCTAGACGGGAAAATCTCAATCCATTAAAAGTGTCACATTTGAAAGGACTGAAAATCAGTGGATTTCACACATAAACTATACAATGTTTATCAGCGTTACATTTTTCCCATGTACATAGGAAAAAATAGATGCAAGACGCTTCAAAACCAGGATTGCAACACTCTTGTACCGTTATAATTTTTTTTTTCTATCTCTAAATGTTAAATCAAAGTCTACCCCCACTAATTCAGCTATGTTTATTTTGTCCTGTCCAGAACCAGTTGACAATAATAATAATCCCTTTCGCTGCCTCGTGAATTTATTCCTTAGATTAACGACTTATTGTCTTTCCCCCAGGAATAAAAAAAATACCTTCGGAAAAAAATATCAACGAAATCATTAAAGAATCAAGCAATAAATTCTCCAGAAATAAATGTTTGCAAAAATAGATTTTGCAGCACGTTCGCACAAGAAACGGATGTGGAGGTGCGTTCTCAATGACAGAGAAAAGCTTGCGGTCAAGGTGGCGGGAACCACTTGGAATAATGAGCTTAGGAACGAACTTATTTCATGCTCTTTATCTTCATTTTGATGGCGTCGCACAAAAGTGGATGTTCTTTCCTATTACGCGGTTGTTAAAGAATATTTACATGTACTAGGAGTAATTTGAAAGTAAATACTAAAGCATTTATAGTCATTCTAATTGTCAATGGTCTTTTGAACGATGCAATTGTTATAACTCAATCAGTCTGTCAATAAATCAGTGTTTTGTCTCGATGTGCTATGCTAAATCTACAGAACGGCGCTGTTGAGAGTTAGAAATACAAAAGGGTTTCGTTTTATTTTTTATGGTTTAGTGTTTTTGTGCTTATATGACATAACAGACCAAATAAAAAACAAATAAGAAACAAGTGATAAACACATCATTGTAGAAACTATTAAGAAGATCGGTATGAATTAAAATTCCCATTTCTTTAGCTTCAAGGCCTTTCATTCTATAAATTTGGTCTTTTCAAAGTATTTCTTTATTCTTTCAGCATCTTTGATATCGAGAGCTTAAGCATCCCCTTAAGGAAGTCCATCACTGTGCATACATACATACTGTACATCAGTGTGCAGTTGAAGAAAAACGGAGGATGGGGGAACAAATGTAAGGAATGGTAATAAATGAGGATAAGCAAAATAATCAATAAAGATGAAAGGCAACGGGAAATAAAGAAGGAAGGTAGGAGGTAGATGAAGGTTGGGGCCACAGTGTGGGAGAGGAGGAAAGGAGAGAGGGAGGAGGCATGATGCAAGGTGCATACCTCGGTTTAAACCGGATTGTCAACTCGCTAGCCGCTGGGAGAAGCGATTCTGTTCGTCAAAGCATCAATGCAATAGTAATAAAAAGTAACAAGGTGCATTCCACCGGCGCAGAGAGAGAGAGAGAGAGAGAGAGAGAGAGAGAGAGAGAGAGAGAGAGAGAGAGAGAATTCATTTAGGATAAGTATAGACGCTCACCTGAAATTTTCTATTTATATCTTTTATCTTGTAGGAGACTTATCCTTCCCCACAATTCTTACATTTTTTTTTCAGTTTCCTTTTTGTTTTAAAGATATCTTTACAAACACGCACATAGAATTATATAAACACACACACACACACACACATATATATATATATATATATATATATATATATACATATATATATATATTATATATATATGTGTGTATGTATGTATGTGTATGCATGTATGTATGTATATACATATTTGCTGTGAGTGATCAATACAAAAATCTTCAACCATCGCCAATCCACACGAATCCATATGAATTGACGTGTCTGAGGTCTTTGTCCTGCAGTGGACTACTAACAGATGCATTTGTTGTTGTGTTGCATATATGAATACAATCTCTCTCTCTCTCTCTCTCTCTCTCTCTCTCTCTCTCTCTCTCTCTCTCTCTCTCTCTCTCTCTCTCTCTGGTGCAACATTTAGAACTCCTATTTTCATACCCTACTTTCCGGTGAGATATTAAATACTACTTGTATGAAAGATTATTCTGAGCTTTAAAAATAACTACATTCTTATTCAACGCCTGGTAGTTATTACACACACACACTAAATATATATATATATATATATATATATATATATATATATATATATATATATATATATATATATATATATATATATATATATATATATATATATATATATATATATATATATATATATATATATATATATATATATATATATATATATATATATATATATATATATATATATATATATATATATATAGTGTGTGTGTGTGTGCGCGCGCATGCGTTTTGTGGAAAATGCACAGAATGTAAGTCGTGGATTCCAGGAGAATTTCGCCGACGTCTTCTTCCCAACAACAAATTCTTTCCCAGTCTTAACTGACAAAGAAACGCACATCCAGGCAAACGTTCCAGCCCGACCCCATCGACAGCATTATCCTTTCCCCTCTGTGTAAAAGTGGAAAGCTGCATGCCGAATAAATCACTCTTATCTGATTCGCGCTATCTCGCATCTTGAAAGTGACATTCCGTGACCGAGTTACCTTTTGGGATGATTTTAGTTCGGAAAGGACGTGCTTGTATGTAGAAGTGGGTAGGTGGAAAAAACAAAAATTATATGTTTATTTAAGGAATTCCATATTGGAGATTAGCTTATAAGTATTCCAACAATAAAAGCGAAGGGATAAGAGGGCTTCATATGCACAGCCTTTCATGATCAATTATTTGGACAAGTTGGATGAAAAAAAGGCTTTCAATCTTTAAATAAAAGTGTAGTAACCAAGTAAAGAATTATTTGTTTACAGTACCAATGTAATTGGGGTGACTTCATGTATTTCTGTAAATGGACAAAATTGACGTGTCTTCACCTGTGTTAAGTTTCGATTTCCTTTACAGTACTGTATATATGCTTAGAATCCACAACTAATAATAATTATAGTTATAAATACCCGCAATCAAAAAGAATGAATTTTCATATCAAACGTCCCCATCCGAAGAGTTTTATTTTCCAAATACTTCAGATATTACTTAGGTAATTTTCTTGAAACTTCGTTATTTTTTTTTTTTCTTCAAGAATTATTTGCGGTGTTTTGGGGGAGAAATGGTCTTTGAAAACATCCCTGGATCCGGGTCCAGATCCTGTTGACCCCGAAAATTCCAACTGATTTTTCGTTGGCCATGACCATCAATTGCCCCCCCCCCCCCCCCAAAAAAAAAAGATTCGTAAAAATACTTTGAGAGATTTTTGAGTCATACCGATGAAAGAGCAAAAAAGGCAGGAACATTGCAAAAACGTATCCTTGACAGAATGAAGGGTTAAACAATAGGTTAGACTTAAAGAAATCCAAATAAAAAGTCAGTATAATCTTGAAGGTGTGACACGCAAAACTAAACTTATTTATCAACAAGACGGATTTATAATCAAATCTTCATACAATTAACAAATAAAAGAAAGGATGTGTAGAGTTTATATCCCAAATCTAAATAACAACTCGTGAATACAGCAGCAACTTCTATAAGAAACAATTATTAGAAATACATTAAAAGGCGAAGACTAACTATAATAATATCTACTTCCTATGAGATGTTTCAAGTCTTGCAGTACTCAATCTCATCTGAGCTCTTTTCAAATGAATTAACAAACCTGTACTTTAACCAAGTAAATATTCCGCGTTTGAAAATTCTTTTAGCAAACAAGTCTAGTAATGTCTATATTTATGGGTACGCAATAAACTGTAAAACCTACATCATGAGTACTTTTCAAGGGCAAAATTCAATATTACCTACGATACCTCTTTCAAAATTTATATCAAAACTAAATTTAACATTCTGTAATGCAAAGAAACGAAAACTGTCTCTCTTGGCATTACTCGAAACACCCATTTTCTGTTCTTCGCCATAGTATAGAAATGTGTCTTATAGCAAAAGAAAAAAAAAACGTAGTAAGCCTTTCTATGAAAATGTGAAGATCCAAGTATGCATCTACATATACACAGATGCATGTAATCGGTAATGACAATTCATTATAAATGTGAAAGTATCACGAAAGGGAAATAGTCAAAGTCTCCGTTAAGAAGAATTGGTTGCTTGTTGAAAGACAATGTCTAATATATTAAAAAGAGCGTAGCTATTTTATTTAATAAATAACAAAGATGGAAAAATCTAAAGACGGTAAGAGAGAGACGGTAAGAGAGAAACATATAAATGAAAAGTGATTGAAGAAATGTCGTGTATGATCCTGAGATTTGAGACGAATTGCGGTCTTAAAAATCGACCTGAAGTTCATCTAACAGAAATGCTAAGGAATTATTATAAAAAATAAAAGAACAAAAGAAATTAATAAGGTTAACACGACACTGGCCATGGGGGAAATTCAAAATGTTTAGAACTTAGCCATAAAACAACGGCATTGTCGTAGTAAAACTAAAACTTTTTGGCGTAACTGCATACTGCAACTACTTAGCTGTCTATATAAAAGGACTAATTGCTTTCCTTTATTACATTGCAAGTGAAGGCTTGCCGCAAGCAAAACAAATCACATCTTGTTGAATCATCTAAGAAAAGAAAGTCAACAAAATCGGTGATGACTTCCCTTCCTATACTTCACTATTCGAAGTTGCCTAAAATTCTAAGCACAGCAGAATATTAACTTAGGATAGCCAAAAACATCAACCACTATTAAACAAGTGTATTAATTCTATCGTACTGAATTGGATAATAATCATTTGACTGTTCAACAGTTGTCCGGGAACATAAACATTAATTGATATTGATATCTTAGACATAAGCACACTATTTACATGAGTGGTACTGTGAATATTGAAAACTGAACACAAGATAACCTGAGTGAAATTTTCCAAAATGATTGGGTAGAGTTCAGCATTTCTGACAGGAGATTAGTACCCAAGGATGACACATGGGTCAACAACTTACAAACAGACTTGGAAAACTAAAGAAAGAAATGGCTTTCTACCTACTAGACAATTCAAGCAGGTATTGGCTCTCGGCAGGGTGAAAGCCTCTGTATTTCAGGCTCTCAAAGACACTGTTAATATTATGCACTCGGAAAACAACCAGATCATTAATGGGGAAAGTTTTCATTTGCATTGGGACAACTGAAAACCAAATATCTAAAATGAAACTTAGGGAAAAAATAGCGAACGAATATGCTGTCAATACAGGGCAATACTCTAGTCAACACATCACAGGGTTGTGGTAGCCTATTGAAAACGTCCCTGCCTGGCGATCTGTTGTACTGAAGTTCGAGACCCGCTCAAGTTAGATAGTTTCTTGTAGCGTCTGCAATCTTACCCTCCTTGTGGGCTAACAATGATGGGTTTGGGGGAGCTTATAGGTCTACCTACTGAGTCATCAGTGGCCACTGCCTGGTCCTCCCTGGTCTTAGTTTGATGGAGAGGGGGTTTGTCATATGTACAGTAAATGATGTTAGCCTCTAGTCTAGGGCATTGCCTCTGCTATTCATAAGCGACCTTTAAACTTTTAAAGCAGGTAGCAGCGGATGCAGTCCAACTATTTCTTTCCTTACCACAAATTCAACTTGTCTAGTCAGCACTTTAGGAAGAATGGAAATTAACTCCTTCATGGTGTGGAGCAATAATTGGCAATCCTGAATGAAGTCTTCTTATTCTACGGAAAATCAATGCTTGACCATTGGTGGACCAAGTTTAAAGTACTAAAAGTTTAAAGGCTGCTCATGAATAGCAGAGGCAAGGGACAGTGACATTGCCCTATCAAGCAGGACAGTGCCCTAGAGACTGACCATACTGTATATACACATGATCAGCGCCCAAGCCCCTCTCCATCCAAATTAGGACCAAGGAGGGCCAGGCAATGTCTGCCGATGACTCAGCAGACACATATGGGCTGCCCCAAACCACCCATCCTTAGCTCACAAGGATGGTAAGGTTGCAGCTACCAAAGAAACAAGAGGTTTGAGCGGGACTCGAATCCCAGTCTGGCGTTTAGGAACGTTACCACATCGGACACCACAACCCCTGATGAGGTTAAGGGAGACTATGTCAAGAGATAGAACAGACACGATCTCTCCCTTCCGGGCATTCTGGAGGGGGGGAGGAACAAGAAATTGTTATCTTCAATACTGATCTAATATTTATCGATGTTAAGCATTATCTATATATATTTCCAAGAGCTAAGTTATGAGATATTTTGTAAATGAAATTCCTTCAGATTAATTTAGAAGTCCTAAAAGATCGTGAAGAATAACTTGAAAGAGCTTGGTTATTTCAATATGTTTGGTTTCAAACAAACTTTGGCAAGTTCAAACTAAAAAAGAAACTAATCTTAAAAACATTAATCGAGTTAGAATTTCAATAATTTGTATTTCTAGAAAACAAAAGAAGTTTGGTTATACATAGTCTAGTCAAGACAAATAAAATCATCTGATATTTAAGTAAGTTTCGTTATAAGCCAACTATTTCTGACCTCAAGTAGTTAGTGTTCTTTTTTTACAAATACTAATTTCTCTAAAATTTGCATTCCAATCAAACCTGTAGCGGATCATATACATAATATTCTAGAATATATTCTAAACCTATTTTTTAAAGTCTTTGCATCTGATCAACCTACGAACAGGTTTCGCAATGATATATATGTAAAATTGTTTATCTTATATGAAGATTATTACAAGATAACCACTAATTAAAAAGCAACTTTCACTCATTCGGGTATATCTTCCTATAATTAAAGCTACTATTAAGAATATTGATATTATATCAGTATTATACTAGGCATGCAGTTAATTCTAATAGTCAAGCCTTCTCCATCATAAGGCTCAATACTACACTGTAGTCTAGAAGTTTTATTCCAGCTGTGGCCAAGTTGTGGAATGATCTTCCTAATCGGGTAGTTGAATTGGTACAATTTCAAAAGTTCAAACTTGCAGCAAATGTTTTTATGTTGAACAGGCTGATATAAGTCTTTTTATAGTTTATATATGAAATATCTGTTTTAATGTTGTTAATGTTTTTAAAATATTCTATCTTAATTGTGGATTACTTCTTATATCGTTTATATATTTCCTTATTTCCTTTCCTCACTGGGCTATTTCTCCCTATTGGAGACCTTGGACTTCTAACATCTTTGCTTTTCCAACTAGGGTTGTAACTTTAATAATAATGAACAATAATGAATAATGAATAATAACAATAATAATAAATAGATAATAATAATAATAATAATAATAATAATAATAATAATAATAATAATAATAATAATAATAATAATAATCAGACGGACTATGTAACCTGAGGTCTTTGGCAGCCAGGAACAGAAACAAAAACTGAATACAAATGAGATTAGATCTAAATCGAGGCGATATGCTTAATTCATGGAGCGAGTGAAAGTTGAAATTACCTCGTATTGGTCATTTTAACCAGCTGGATTCGTATTTCGTTGCTTTTACTTATATCCCAAAATAGGAAAGAAATCTTTTTTTTCTAAGAATGGGTTGAACGTATTTTGCGTTAAATAAAGAACGTCGAAAGAGATGATATATAAGAATAAAACACGCGAAGGTTATATAATCAATAATCCGTTTTTAATTCCATCTCGTTCAAGTTTAAATAAGTAAAGTATGAGAACCAAATATGCCAATAATTATGACATACGACTTATAAGGAATTGTTTTATTCTTAAGATGGTTAAAATTCTCATCTATCCGACTTCATACATACACACACACATATACACACATAATGCCAATTTAAAATTAGTAACCCGTAATTTACCTTTCAACTTTAAAATTCTACTTCATGCTTTAGTGACCATTCAAGAAAATTTACCCAACTTCAAAACGAACTATTCCAAACAAAGAATAAATAAATATAAAAAACCAAACAGCTTCCTAAAAGGGCTAAATTTCATAATTGTTAAGGTTTGGATACCGTTAACCCTATGGTCTTACGGGTAGATTCAGCAAGCCATAAAAGGAAGCCAATGTGTTTTTACATTTTTCCGGAATGTGTACCCAGATGAGCATAGCGCCAAGCAGCAAATTTGGGACTCGGGAGGAGAAATAATAGGATGGTCTTACGATATTCATCAGGCAAATTCTAATGATATTATACATCTTATCGCTATGTTTATGTCTATAATGTTTACCTGCGCGCCGTGACCTTGACCTCTAATTCATAGCAAAGCTACGAGATATTTTCACAGCCATTGTACCCGTCTTGAATCTAAACGTTCGTACTCTAGAATTATCTTCATGACGAATGAACACTCGCATACATTCAAACGAAAGAATTTCTGGGAACAACGTAGGTACTTGATCTTTCATAAGGATGTTTATATTGAGCCCTTGTTGGGACGTAGAAAGGGCAACTTCCCAAGGATACCTGCGCTATCTATTTAGTACCATGAATGGGTGCAACTCTGCAAATATGACAGGAAAGAGTCCAAATAATCAGTTTCTCCACCTTTAGGAATTAAATAGGCTTGAGATGTAAATGAACATTGAGACATCCTATTAAAAATGAATTTCCGAAATTTTAATTTCCCAGGGATTTTAAGGAATACGATTATTCATGAACGGAAAATTGCCTTTTTATTGCACTTTTCATTTTAAAATAAAAATACAATAAAGGACAAACCTAAGAGAAGATCTAGTTATCAGCTTCCATAAAAAGGCCTTCATAAGAAGTTTATAAAAATAAGTTCCAGGTATTTGGGTATACTAGCTACTAGAACTGGCAAATTCACATGACTAGGTAAAAACTTTCAGACAAGAATACAAATCCTGTATAAAGAAGGAAATTGATTTGCTAGAAGGAAGTTTCAAAACGATTTTTCAATAGAAATAAAAAAACACTCTTCTACTAACGGCAGAGAATTGAAACAGCAAATCATAAATTGATATGTAAATTAACCAATTTTTGTCCCAACAATTAATAATTTTAGGTCTTTTAGAATCTCTGCTGAAATACTCCCCCACAAAGAAAATAATGTCAAAAAGAGAACAAGAGCTCAGTCTGACTTAATCGTGATAACATTAATTCAAAAATCCAGTAAGACCGAGAATAAAGAGGATAATCTTCTCATGACGGTTAACATTTGGATGAAATCAGATCAAGTGACAGTCGATTTGTCTCAAAGGATAATCCGGTTACTTGATGAATATATCTAGTTAAGTTTCATTTAACTTCATTCATTAGTTATTTTAATACCGTACTAATAAGCATACACAAAAAGATAACTTCAGACAGATGACCTTTCCTTACCTTCTTGCCGACCTTTCCTTACCTTCTTGCCGACCTTTCCTTACCTTCTTGCCGGATATAGTAATATATATATATATATATATATATATATATATATATGCTATATATATATATATATATATATTTATATATATATGTGTGTATATATATACATATATACAAATATATATATATATATATATATATATATATATATATATATATATATATATAGATATATATATATATATATATATATATATATATATACATATACATATATATATACATATATACATATATATATATGTATATATGTATATATATATATATATATATATATTTGTATATATGTATATATACATATATACATATATATATATATATATATATATATATATATATACATATACACACACATATATATATATATATATATATATATATATATATACACACACACACATGCTACGATAACAATCTGGAGTAGCATCATCAAAGGTCAAGACTACACACAAACAAAAAGTTACTTATTATGTCAGCATTGTACAGTTGGACATGGGTATTTCTGACACACCTCACTCCTAATTCCCTGTCACACCCTTACTGCGCGGTGATTAACCGAACAGCTAGCGAAATGAGAGATGGCAGAGATGGAGAACGTATATATGGGTAAAGGCTTCTGTTACAGGAAAACCTCTTCAGACTGGAAAAAGAATGGCGTAAAGTATATTCAAAATGTTTTGTCGAAAGCAATTAGAAATTCTTATTGAATAAACCCTTTGTTATATATAACAGGAGAATTAATAATTTCAATGCAAAGTTGGGTGAAAGGAGATGCAATGCTTCTGACGTAAATGAGAATTAAGAGAAGTCGGGTGGAAATATGTTTGAACGTAGATTTAACTGTTTGGAATACATGATTTCAAATGAGGAATGTCAATAAGTATACTTGGGAAAGAGAAAATATTGAAGAACAGAGTTTGACAGACTATGTTTTAGCACATAGATGGATGGAGGAGCAAGTTGATGGATGCAAGGACGAGAATGGGATGGGCTGAAGAGACATGTGATCGTAAATTGGTTGAAGCGAAAGATAAAACAGAAAGGCTATATGTTATAGAAGAAAGTTAGAAAAAGTGGCAGGGCAGTAAATGTAGCTATGGTGAGTGAGTTGGACAGTGAAGTAAAAAACAAACATACTAGGGTTAAGGAAAAAGGAATGAAAGTAATAAATGTAGGTTATGAAATTCCTTAGAAAGTGCTTGTAGGTATAACAGGGAGGGAGGAAGAAGAAATAATAGTAAATTCTGGGTTGTACTAATAAAAGGCATTGTGAAGAAAAAAAGATAATCTGGGGTGCAATCAATCAAGAATATGAATTGGGTAGTCAACAATAGAATGGGAGAATAATGGTAAATAAATGTGAATATGAAAAATTAGGAAAACAAAGTGTTATTCTACTGGGATATAAATTCAGAGTAAATGTTTAATGAAAAAATTTATTTCAGATGACAAAGTAAAATTGTAGTGTCTATGTGTAGTAAATATAATCCTGGGTAAACGAAATTTGTATTTTGAAGATTTGTAACATGTACAAAATAGGCTAGGACAATATTTGAAAAGGCTAGTGTAAGGATGGGAATTATTTTGGAAGTTACTGTTAAACTTGTAGGAAGGGTGATTAAGAGAGAGAACACAGTAGAAACACAAGAACCTGCAAGTGCTGTATGTTAGTGACAGTTACTGATTGCGAGATCTGGGTTTTTAAGGTATGTCTGGGCTGGGGAAAGACTACATAGGAAAGGGTAACAGGATTCATTGCCCCATTATTCAAAGGAAAAGGTAATTAAGACAACTTCAAACATTATTTGGAAGATGTACAGCATGAATTTGATAGTGAATTAAGACAGATTTTAGAGCATATGATAAGAAGAAAACAGTGTGGGTTTAGACAAGGGTGAGGGTGCGTGGATTAAGCGTTTGTTATGAGACAGTGACGTAAAAGTTTGAAATTAAGGTTAAAAGATCTATGAGGAATACATGGACATAGAAATAGCGAAGGGAAGGGTGCAGAGAATTTTTTAGTTTCAATGTGTAAGTAAAGCATGTTAGCCAATCTAGGCAGGAGAGTGGGTCGTTGGACTGTTATATCTTCGTTGAGTGTTCAATATGGTTGGAGTACTGCATGAAGACAAAGACGGGGCAGTGGATGCCAGTGCTATTATGTAGGAGTAAAAGATTGAGTCATGAGTTGAGTATGGTATGCCTGATGGCTATATATGAGTAGGATACTGTGATAATTGGGGACAATGGAGGCAATCTGGAGAAACTGATAAATGTGTTTGAAGTGTTTGGTTAATAATAAACATGAAAGTAAATATCCAGAAAGGTAATGTAAGGCAAACAAATGAAAAACAGGAAGAAAGAGCAGTGAATCTTTTATGGATGGTAGAGGGATGAAAGAGGTTGATTCATGAAAGTATTTGTAAGTAAACAAGGAAGATATTCGTAAGGGGAGACGAGAGGTGAAGTAACAGAGTCAACAGAATGTGTGCAAAAGATTTGGAAGAGGTCTGGATTATTCACTAGAAGCGATGGTGAGAGGGAGTTCTTACTAGTAAATGACTAGGCCAAAGGTTAGTGAAAAGTGTATAATACAGACGCGTCTGCAGGATGGTACAGAAGGGGGCAGACATATGTGGTAAGAGTGATATTGGAAAAGAATAGCCTTAATATCGAAGTAGTACACGAGTGCGTACATGTCAGGGGTGGATTACATTGCATATATGGGGGTATGAAGTGGTGTTGATGGGCTTCCTGTGACTGCATGAAGCGGCTAATGATGAAGAAATCTTGTTGCACAAAAGGGTTCATAAGCATAATACATTAATTCTTTTATATATATATACATATATATATACATATATATATATATATATATATATATATATATATATATATATATATATATGTATATATATATATATATAACATATATATAATATATATAATATATATATATATATATATATATATATATATATATATGTGTGTGTGTGTATATATATAAAATAACTAATTATATATCTTTATATAGATAGATAGATAAATCCTCATCATCACCACCTCCCATACCAATTGACGCAAAGGACTTCAATTAGATTTCACCAATTGTCTATCTTGAGCTTTTAAATCAATACTTCTACATTCATCATCTCCCACTTCACAGTTCTTAGTCCTCAGCTACGCAGGCTTTGGTTTCAAACTCTTCTTGTGCCTCGCAAAGCCTAGTCAAAAGTTTGGTAAACTAATCTCTCTTGGGGAGTGCGAAGAGCATGACCAAACCATCTCCATTTACCCCTCACCCTGATCTCATCCGCAAAAGGCACTCGAGTAATCTCTTATAGTTTCATTTCTAATCCTGTCCTGCATTTTAACTCCCAATATTCCTCTGAGGACTTCATTCTCAAATCTACAAATCTTTTTTGATATGTCCATACTGTAACACCGATCTCACGAAACTAATATATATAGCCTGATTTTTACAAGCAATTTCAGGCGATTTGATTTCCAAATTTTACTCAACCTAGCCATAGTCTGATTTGCTTTTTTTTAATTTTTCATTTAACTTATATTCTAAAGACACTGATTACAAAACAGTTTCTAAATACTTGAATGATTCTACTTCATTAAAGATTTATATTTAGATTA